>NC_069123.1:23318277-23458277 GCF_026914265.1 Mya arenaria | reverse complement strand
TGATTTTACTGGTAGGGCACGCAGACTGTTTTTTTGGCATAGGAGGGTTTTTTTTTCGCAGCGGAAGGAAGTCCATAGAGTCTGTTGCATCAACGATAAAACGGACTACCGCAGATTTACGACAAATGTGTGAACAGAAGATTGTGCCGGAAATACAGAATACATCGATGGTCATTCGCGAATCTATGGGAAAGTTTTTTTTTATGCAGGAAAGATTGAAAGAAATGTCAACAATGCGATAAATGTGTGCATCGCTATTTGATGTGTCCTACTTGACGGTGCTTGCAGTTTGGCACAATTTAAGTCAAGGGACGAACCCATAACGACCGGGTTCTTCACCATTTTGATGTTTCTAAGTCTTGCCACTGCAACACTCATGATAACGCGTCTCGCATCGGAAGCTGTATTACAGAGAGACCTTACTTCGGGTGAAACTTTCAAGTATTGCTTCGTCGCTCCGATAGGCATTGTTGCCCTTCAACTAGCTATTAAAATGATCACTTTTGCACTTTGCCAAATCGGAGCCGTTGTCTATTTCGTTTTCCTGGGACCACGCATGGTGATCTACGTCGCGCTGGACGGGCCTTCAATGTGGGTCTGGAATGCGTACAGATACGCTCAACAATTGCTTCCAAGGATGAGTGTCGGCTTTTTCATGACAATGTCAATGCCCTTGTCAATGTTTTTTGTAGCGTTGCTTTCATTCAACATTCTGACGATTTGGTCCGTTTGTGCACCGGAATTCACTTTCAGTCTTAGCCTGGTACCTGTACGTGTACTTTCTCGCCAACGCGTATTATCTCTACTTCTACCACCAACGTCCATCACCTCAGAAATTGCTGCGCCGCATCCATGGCGGACCAGCAACAGGAAGGACTCAGGTTCCACCCCGGAAAAATGAAAATTGGCCGCCGAACAAAACAACTGAAAACGTCCGGTTTCGAAAATAAACACGACGTTTTGTGGGTTACATACCAGAATGTAAACGCATTGAACTTGAATATGTGACGATTTCTCTTTGAAAGTACTGTGACGCTGTTTATGTGTTTATTTCTTTGCACACATTGATGATTTTATTGTTATATTCTTCTTCTTCTTCTTCTTCTTCTTCTTCTTCTTCTTCTTCTTCTTCTTCTTCTTCTTCTTCTTCTTCTTCTTCATTGATAGTAGCAGTTTGAAGTGATGCACAAGACATGGTTGTGAATTATACACTTTCTTGCAAAGTTACCTTCCCTTGAACTTTTATTTCTGCAAACAAAGCATAACTCAGAAGTGTTTGAAGGGATTGTATGAAACATTGATAGATATACTGCAATCACCCTTGAGACATGCTATTACTTTACAAAGTTACATCCCGAATACTTTGAATTTCTTGAAAAACTTTGTACAAAGCATGATTTGGAAACAGCTGCCTTTTATTTCACTTCAAACAAACTCATCACTTACATCAAATATATGTGTTGCATTCTACAGATTAAGACTTGAACAGGTTCCTCTCAAAGTCATTTCAACACACTCAAACACATACACACACGAGCACACACACACACACATACACAGCGCACGTGCGCACGCACGCACGCACACATACACAGACCCCCCCCCACACACACACGAACACTCGCACACACGGACACACACGAGCACACACACACATACACAGACAACACACACACACGCACACGCGGACACACACGAGCACACACACACACACACACACATACACAGACAACACACACACGCACACGCGGACACAAACGAGCACACACACACACACACACACACACACACACGCACACACACACACACACATGGACGCACGTACGCACGCACTCACGTCATATGAAGTGTCAGTCGTCTCATAGTTGCACATTAACCTTTAAAACTGAAAATAAAAGTATATCACACTTTATAACTTTTCCACTTTCTTTAACTTGTCCATCATAGACGCTTTTTTTTGAATCAACAAATCAGTCAAGTCTTTGTGCATTTTTCTGGACGGCAGTTAGTCATGTTTTCTCTTTAAAAGTTGCTGTTTCATTGACACTGCTTCCTTTAATTAAAGTATCTTCCGGACTTACTTTACGCTGTCCCTTTCCTTGATTCACATGCTGATGCTTGCTTTCTGCACAAACAGCTGCTTTCTTCCAGAACTTGCTGTCACTTGCTTACAGATGCTATACGAGTTTTCGGTTGTTCAGAACCTGCTTTCAGAGCGTGTGGTTTCTTGCTTTCAGGGCTTGCTGAAGCTTTCTTTCAGAAGTATGTTACTTGTCGAGAACTGGTGCAAACGGAATGAAGCTGAGTGTAAAAAAGATAAGTATTATGACTGTTGTTGGGTAAATACTTTGAATATCAATTTCATCGAGTAATGCATACAGATTATTATTATCAGATGTTTGCAGTCTTCCAACGATAAGAATGTAAATCATAATATATTTTATAATACATGTGTATGCGCATCAGGATCCTGCAAGAGGACATAGTACTCTAATCCATATTCCACCTAATTCAATACGGCTGTATTTCACTTCGCTCATAAGTCATAAGTTGAATTGCTCGTTGTTGAAATGACGTCAGAAAAAAACACTTTTTTTATTTAACAATGCTTTTTTTAACCAGTTATGCTTAAAATAAAAGGGTTTCTACTGATTTATTTTGATAATGAATCTTGTATTCGATTTTTGCAGATTTTCATTCCACTCAGCTAGCGCCTCACTTTACTTGCAGCTATAATATGTACATTGTTTTTCGATGGTTGTTGAGGCTTCTCTGCTTGAGCCATCATTTTGTATGCGACGAGAATAAGAGTAACGATATTTTTGATAACAAAGAAGACCAAACTGGATTTCGCCTTCTTCAAACTGACCATAATAGAAACACGTAAAATAAGAAATGGGCCATCCTGTAAGCATATAGACATCAAATTGTAGGTATTGTCTATCTCGACAAGATTTTCCCAATTTTCTAGTATTGGTGCAAACTGAATGAAGCTCAATGTCCAAGCCAAAAGTATAAGGACCGTTAATGGCTGGTTTTGTAGAATGTCATCTTCGTCGAACAAAGAAAACAGGTCCATGATATCTGAAGCAGTTCCGAGAAATCCACTTAGATTTTCTGAAAGTTTGCAGTCATCTGACGTTCCATCATAAATACAACGGGTAACAAGAAGAATGTACATCGTACTTTGTATAACTACCAAAATCCATGTCTTGTCTTCTAGATTTTGAATCCCCAAAATAATACTAGTCTGAAAAGTATGAAATACCTTAAACAGTAGGATCGAATAACCATGAAACAAAATTATTTATCGTAAACTATTCTTCAGTTTAAAACAAATATGTGTAATACCATTGTGCATAAAAAGAGTAGACAAATATAATAAAGAGATATGCATGTGCGCACACATGGACACACGCACGCACGCACGAACCCACGCACACGCACAGACACACACACACATATGTATTTGCCCTTTTTGTCAACGTACTTGTGAGAACTAATATTTGTTTTCTAACACTTCATCGACAGAGTCGCAGAATAGTGCTTTCAGAACGTGCGGTAATTTGCTTCCACAGCTTGTTTATTGTAGTCTAGTTATGCCAAATGACAAATGGAAATAACCACTGCGTCTAACAAGCGACCAGTCTAAATAAAAAGGCAGCAGATTACGAGTTTCGGGCCGCGTCTTATAATATTTACCTGTGTGGTAGTGGTGACTGTAGTGTTAGTTTGTCCTGATGATGTTGTTGTGGATGTTGAGCTTTGCAGATGAAACGTAAGTAGCCAAACTATGGGCACCATACACACAAGATAGACAATAAGTGCAGAACGCCATCTGAAATACATTCAGTTAAGTAAAGAAACTAATAATTCAGTGTAAAAAAACTATCTAGAAAGTTGTTCCGGTACGGACAGAAAAATCCGACCCAAGGGCTCGCGCGTAAGCATGTCTCGTTTCCGTCCAGCGTGCCTAATGTCGGAGTTTGGATCAAAAATAACTGTAAATAAATGTTATTTTATACACGGGACTTATAAGAGACTTGAGATGTTCAAAATTTGGACCAGAACGATCATTGCATCATCTACAAGCATCAGCAACATCATCTACTCATCTTATAGATATACTCAAGGAAGAGACAAATATGCTTACTTCGGTTTCGACGTTGTGTAATTATTTCCAACTGTTGATTTAGCTCTTTTATTCTTTTTGCTAGGTCCGTTACATTTTGACGTCTTCACATAGTACTTGAGTATTTCAAAACCATCTTCTATAAGAACAAAGACGCACAGAAGTACCAGAACCCAGTATGCGCTATTTTGCATTACAATGACAACCCTCCATGTCGACAGAATGATATGCAGGATCATGACAGCCCTCAAAAACACTACCTTCACTACTACTGGGATACACTCTGGTTCATTTGACTCGCCGTCGGACATCCCAGTAAGATGTGGCTGACGCCAATTGTTTTTAAAAAAAATGGAAATATTCCGGTCGCAATGGTATTTTCAACGTTCCGACAAAGTCATTACAACAATGCCTGTATCAATCTTTTACAACGAGAGAAAAGAAATTATGTAATTTGGCAAATAACATAAACAACAACAACAACAACAACACTATCACGAACGCACTTTGTGGAAACCGCTCGTATTTTATTTTGAAACACTAAAGTTTCTTCCAATTCATTTATTTTCGAGATGAAACTAGTTTCCCTTTTAATAACCACGATATATATTTCACAGTTGGTACTCTTTTATTTGCGCTGTTTTCATGCATATAGTTCTTGCCTTGGTGTTATTGCAACTGAAGTAATACTTACAAATATAGATTACAGATATGATCTTAAAAATTATCGAGTAAGCAAAACCTTCACATTATTGTAACAAAATTTTAGTCAAATGTCACGCATATACCAGGGTACAGATAATTGATAATTATATCTCTTAATATAAGTACGAAAACCTTTTGAACAAAAACATTAATCTTGATTACGTTGATATTTTCTGCAGACCTTGCACTATAACTATTGTCTAAACGTTCTAAACCAAAGCTAATGATAGCAATTAAACATTTGCTTTGTTTATGTAAAACAATGTGGCACTTGAAAAGAATGGATTTTCCAAACGAATTTCTACCCGTTCGCTCAGATTGTCTTTGGATCTTCTGATGTGTTTATTTTTTCGTTCCTATCCTTTATTATCTGACTGTGAATCCATATAATTCTCTTCTTGTTTTTCACACTTGCACAAGTTGAAGTTTATATCTGTTGTTATGCTGTTCATCTTATTTATTTCCACTGATTCCTTTCTTGGATTGTTTGCTTCCTGTTCAGTGTATGTTTGGCATTATTTAGCCTTGTATCTTTACACGGGGTCCTTTGGCTTCCATGGCTGCTGCTGCTGTGCTTGCCCTGTAGTTCCAAGTGCATTATCTAAGGCTCTTAAATATCTTCATTAAACCAATTAAACCATCAACTTTAGGGTTAATGTTAATATGAACTTTAAGAGTATTTGAATTAGTGAACAGTCATTAATTTCAAAGATACATTTTATTCTAAGTCAAGAAGACCATCGTTGATACAACTACTGCGTCCATTTTTGGTAACAAAACAACAGAAGGGGACAATGCAATACAATCAGCATCATTATATGGTATTTCTGAGCAATTCCTTATAATTCAAGCGAATATGTTCATATATCAAGTTTAAGCCAGTGGGGGAAGGGTATTTTTTAAAGTGGCAGTAAACACTTATAACTAAACCGTAATCACATCTTGTCTGACCAGCATGTCTGACCAGCATCTTGGATGGAAAGACATCTTGACCATTAGGGCGAATTGACTGTATAGCAAAGTAGTATTAGCCAATAGAGATACATAAGATCGACACACAACTTGTGAACTTAACTTGACCTGGGTTAAAACCAGGCCTTTAACGTCGGTTAAACTGAGGAGTTACCGAAATTGTCGGCAGATTTGCTTGCCTAGGACATGAATTCGATGCCGTGACTCCTACTTATTCACTGGTTGCTAAACTCTTATTTTATAACTCGTTCTTTAATCATAATCGTAACTCTTTCTTACGCCCTTATTTCGTTTGGTTGTTCTTCAACTGTAATTCCATATAGTTTTCATCAACAAACAACGCAAATTCATATTTCATTTATACATTTATTTTTGGTATATATCATTCAAATGGTTTGGAATATTTGGCGAGACTCCATTCTAAGTTCAAGTCAATTCATTTGGACACGTTAATCAATTTACATCAAATGTCTGCACAAATAGCAAATTATTACAAAGAGTGATAAAAAACACATCACAAAATGATATAAAATCCAGGCCCTGGACAAGAACTCCCAGCTGGGCTAAACTAACTTTTCATGTTCAACAAAATAAATTAAGTATTTTTATTTTTCAAAACATTTTTTTAACAATTTTTTATAAATGTCATATGATCTTGATACAGATAGTGACCAGATTATGCAAGCCATTAGAGAACAGGCCCTCATGGGCCTCTTGTTTTCATCACTTGATCGGCGTGGGCTCGCTTCCCACCACAAACCAAACAGATTTTGTATTTCTTTCTGTTATATCGGTACCAAAGAGTATAATAATTACAAAATTATTGTTTTCAGATGCATTTCCTTAGTTTTTCTTTAATTTGGTAAAAAACATTTATAACAATATATTTTCTCGATTCAACATAACGTTCACATACAACAATATGTTACATATATGTAGTCAAATGTCACACGTATATCAGGGTACGATTTTTTCATATAAGCACAAGAACGTTCTGAAAATGGCATAAGTCTTGATGATATCTAAGGTACTGCAAACCATGCAACTAATCAATTGTTAAAACGTTAAAAAAAACCCCAATGATATCATACTACATTTGTCATGCTTCATAATACCAGTGTACCAGACCAGATCTTCAGTTGTTTTGTTCAATTCCACGAAAACCTTGAATAACATTATATTGAATATATCGATTCGGAACCACAAATTAAATATTTCAATGCAGGTATAACTTTAGAATTAACCCATCAAACTTAATCAAGCAAAAGTCAACAATAGCTATATAATCCGATTCTATAGAGTCCGGTCGTCTTCAACAATACAGATTGAAAGATTGTAGTTAAAATAGACGTAGACTTTTGAATGTGACATTGAAATTTGCACATGTTAAAACCGAAAAAAAACAGTTTTAGAACTATTATCTTGGGTTATATCTAACAATATTCGACATATAACAACCCTTGTGTTCAATACATTTGGTAGAGACTTGTACGTTTTATCCCAAAGATATAAAACTCGTTTAAAACAAAAGTTTAAGACTCTGATGATACATAGTGAATCATTAACGAAATTGCATTGCACATTTATTTAAAGAGTTTTATAATTGTTAAATTAGAAAAAAAACGGAGTGGCGAACATGATTAGAAATGTATATCTACATATAGAGTTTGCCCTATGTGCAGGAGCATTATCCTGGTGCAGGATAATCCGATCAAGGTCCAAAGCCGGCCGTTTCCTCTTAAGAGCATTGACGAGATCCCTTTTCAATACCTGAAAATCAACGTGTTTCAGTTATCAATGCTAGCGGTTGATGTTTTAATGCAAGGAAGTATTGTAATATAAAATTAATAATTGCTATATTTTTATATATAAATATTATTATTATTTTTTGTAGTGTATAATTATTAATATATTTATTAGTTACATCCATGGGTTGCATAGATATTTTCCGTTGAGTAATAGTCAGCATTCACCGTCCTTCCATCTTTGACTCTGTGCTGATGTATCATCCCGTAGCGATCCATGAAGAAGATGAACATCTCTTTTCCGCAGCTCCTTTGTACCCGAGCTTTTTTTTTGGTGGCGGTGTTCTTGGTGTTTTCCACACCGACGATTGGGCCTTCGTCTCCGGATCATAGTGATGAAGCCAAGGTTCGTCTGTTGTTACTATTCTATCAAGGAATTCGTCACCTTCGGATGCGTACCGATCCAAAAATGCAGCTGAACACCTTGCACGCGTCTGCTTTTCTTCGTCCGACAGCAACTTCGGGACCCAGCGCGCACTGACTTTCGACATACCTAACTTTTTCGTAAGAATGCCATGCACAGTTGAAGGAGATATGTCGAGTTCACTGGCAATCTGTTTCAATGTTTTCCGCCTGTCTTCCCGAATAATACCCCTCACTTTTTCTCGAACACTAGGAATCACGATTGAAGGCCTACCTTCTCTCTTCTTGTTTTCAATCGATTTTCTGCCGTTCTTAAATCTTTTGTGCCATTTGTAGACGAATGCCGGGCCAAACTTTAAAGTATCGCTCCTTTTCATCATTGAAATCTTTTCAACTTGTGTCATTCCCATTCCGACACAAACTTTAATGAACCTCTGTAAATCAACGTCTCCAGTTGACGTCATAACGCAGGTTTGGTTTCCTTGACTGTTCAAACAAACAAGCTGCTATTTTCAAACCGGATGTAGTAAACAACGGTGAATTTTACGGAAATGACGTCATGACATTAATATTGAACTTGCAAGATTTGCGCGGATTTTTGACGATAAGAACCAGTGTATATATTGCATTACTTAAGGTGAATGAATGATAACAAGTATACACTTTTCGGCGTGCGCTGACTAGGGCCTGATGGGTTGCCAAGGATACCGTTTATTGTTGTTATCGTTAGCCGATTATTATTTCGCCTTGTATTTTATCTCTAAATATATTGATCTTTTGGGTAATACAGTTTCAGATGTATTGGAATAGAAATAAAAATGTTACGAACAATTTACACGAACTTCGGGATCAACCCTCGTACATAACAGGCAGAGATATCTTCAAATATGTAGAGATACAATCAAACATGAAGACACATATTATACAGAGATATATTTTAAAAGGCAGAGATATGTTCAAATATGTAGATATGCAGACATATAGCATACAGAGATATATTCAAACATGCAGATATATCCAGGCATGCAAAGGCATATAGATAGTTCTTCCCCATTAGTCTACATTAAAATCTTCAAAGGCACTATTTGAGTTTGATACTTCATATATTTTAGCAAGCCCATAGGTATAGCGTATTGATGCTTCACGTACTTGAAACAACACCATTTTAACACCGTTTAATAGCACGCAATTAACGTTATAGCGAAAATTGTGTACCCAGCAAGAACTATAATAACAAGTTGATGAATAAAAATATGTTAAGAACACTCTGCTCAAATACGGGATTTGAAGAAATGTCTGGTCTGTATTCGTTTTTATTCGCATGGATTGGAAAGAAATATTATCTGATATGAAAAAAATATTTGAAATGAATCTTGCTTAGTGGAAACCAAACACGTTTAAAATTTGATTACCGCATATAACCATCTTGAGTCCAGAAGACGACCTAAAATGCCCTGGATCCTGCCTACAAAACAATGAGGTTTAGCGTTATTAGGTATAATATGAACAAATAGCTCTCATTGTCCGTTTTCTTGGCCGAGACCAGCAATGTGTCCTTGGAGAGGCCAATAGAACGTTCTCGTGGTTGGGAATAAACCAACGAAATCTTGGGTGAGAGGCGGACACCTGTACCACTAGACCACTCTTACAGTTGTGGTTAACGAACCCACGAAATCTGGGTTGAGAGGCGGACACCTATACCACTATACAACTCTCACCCTGGTAAAAGAATAAACCCAAGATATTTGGGGTGACAGACGGACACCCATACCACTAGACCAGTGTCACCCTGATGGGAGAATTAAACCATTTCATCTCGAGTGAGAGGCTGACACCTTTACCACTAGACCACTCTTACTGTGGTGGGGAATGAACCCGCGACATCTGGGTGAACGGCGGATATCTAACTACTACTACTACTACCACTATTATTATTACTACTACTTCTACTACTACAACAACAACAACAACAACAGCAACAGCAACAACAACAACAACAACTACTACTACTACTACTACTATTACTACTGCTACTACTACTACTACTACTACTTTTTTCGGGCATGCGTACAAGTACGCTCAGCAATCGACTTTACAAATGAGTATAGGCCTTTTTATGACAATAACATTGTCCACTTCAACGTTATCTGTAGCGTTGCTTGCGTTGAATTGGTCCGTTGCTGTCCGGAGTTCCACTTCAGCCTAAGCCTGGTACATGCTTACGTGTACCTCCTCGTCAAAGCTTTATCAACCAACGCCCATCACCTCCGGAACTGCTGCGCGGCATCCATGGCGTACCAGAAATGACTCAGGTTTCACACCGAAAACGTGAAGCTAGGCCAAACGAAACAACTGAAAACTTCCGGTATCGAAAGTAAACACGACGTTCTGTGGGTTACAAACGTTTAATTAAGCTACTTAATTGTATTAAGACAAACTACTGCTGGCGCCCCCTTTTTCACACCTTCTGGTCATGTGACCTCTAATGGGTTTTTCTGGGAGCCAATTCCTCGCTCCATGCTAGTTATTACATGCGCGCTTATCAGACTCGACGCTTGCCATATGTTTAAATTAAATGTTTAAGACTTTTGTTTTAAATAGTTATATAAAGAAACAAGTGTTGTTTTAGGACATATATATATGTATGTTGACAATGAGTGATATAGAAGAAGCCACCTCGCCGGTGGAGGGATTTAATTTTGATGAATGGGTAGCTACCCAAAAACTGTCGCGTAAGGTGTCGCAGACACTGAGACAAGACGAGTTGGTTACGAAGGAAGCATTGAGACTACTTGTCGAAAGTGACCTAAAAAAATAGGGATTCTATAAGGCGCAGTGAAAATGATCATGCACGACGTGAAAAGGTGGAACGGTGACAGAACTTGCCCAACTGTGCCAGTAAACACAGAAGCGGCCGGATTTGACTGTACCAGGGATATTCTTACAGGGGCAGGTAAGACACTTGATGCCCTTCTTATATCTGATGCGATAAGTGCTACATGTCCTTCTCCTCCAAATGGAAACGGACACTTCATGGACCCCCGTGCAATTCTTACAATGAAATCAAGAACGAAGAAGGTAACGCATGTTACGCAGTTCCTGTCCGAAAAGACAAAGCACCGACGTCAAACCCGTCGCAACCAGATACTCTTGTGTTGAGGACAGACGAAGACCATCCATATCTAGGAATGTTTCTTGAGGAATGGGGGGCAGGCAACACGCGCGTGCTAAATCATCTTCTTAGTACAAACCAACTACCCAGAGCTGAGATCGAGTACTATTTGGCTTATTCCACCAAAATTCGCGGAGAGTTATGAATGGAACAGTGTCTGAGTGTCCTCAATTTCGATTATTAATACCGGGAGTGGCAGGCCAAACATTCATTCCGTTGGGGAACCTTCTCACCGCATATGGAAATGCAAATTCTCGTGCAAAAACGCCCACGAGTCCTAATGCAAGGGAGTCAGGCTAAGACGAATCGTGAGAACTGTCGTATCTTCAAAGCAAAAGAAACCTGCCCATTCGGCTCAAACTGTAAATACCGCCATCCGACCGCAAAAGACACCTCTCAACAACATAATAAGACAAAAAAACAGTTTGGAGCCGATTCACAAGTTTAATATATGAGGCATGGGAAAGACAGATCCCCGCGGACTACTACGATCGTGAGTATTTGCTGTTAGGGATTAAAGACGGTTTTCATATTGTAGATCAACACAACAAAATTTCAAACTATTCAGAGATTGATAATTATTTATCAGCCACAAACGAAAAAATGCGCACGCGTTGTGAAGATCAAATTCAAACCAAACTTTCAAACGGACATTACAAAATTGTACATGAAAAACCAATTATTATATCTGCACTAGGTGCTATTTCTAAAAAAGATTCATCAAAAGTCAGACTTATTCACGATTGTAGCAGACCAACGGGAGCTGCGGTTAATGATTTTGCAACGACTAACCACTTCCAATACCAAACTGTACAAGATGCCATGGATTTCATAACACCTGATTGTTTCATGGCAATGTTGGACTTAGCAAATGCCTATCGCAGTGTAAAAATACATCCATCAAAATTTAAAGCAATGGGTCTTAAGTGGAGATTTAGTGAGCATGATGATAACACCTTCATGGTAGACCAACGGCTTAGTTTCGGTGCGGCGCGAAGCCCCGAAATTTTCAATCGCATTACGCAATCTGTAAGGATAATGGTGGATCGTAAAGGCTACAAATCTATAATCTGCTACCTGGACGACTTCCTAATAATTTCCAAATCATATGAAGAATGCAAAAAGGCCATACACGAACTTTTACGTTTACTGTGGGAACTTGGATTCCAGATCAACTACAATAAACTTGAAGGTCCCGCAAAAAAGATGCTTTTTCTTGGTGTAACTTTAGACTCCACTTCTATGACAGTAAGCATTTCAAACCAAAGGTTAGATGAGTTGCGTTCGTCTTTGCGGTCATTTATTAATCAGAAATAGTTTCAAAGCGGAATATTCAGGGCATGGTGGGAAAATTGAATTGGGTTGCACAATGTGTTTACGGGGGACGCTTTCATATGCGTCGCCTAATTAATCGTTGCAACACCCTCAAAATGCCATGGCACAGGATTCGAGTTACGTGGGACATGAAACAGGACATTTTGTGGTGGTTGGAATTTATGCAATATTTTAACGGAACTATGCCTATTATTGACAGTTGATCGGCTACCGCCGTAACGATTGATGCGTGCAAAATTGCAGCTGGTGCAAAATGGAGATTTTGTTTATACACCCTGGACCTCAACAATTGCAAAATTAACCATTAACTATCTTGTAGTATTGAGCTTGGAACCTGCGGCTCACCGTTGGGCACCAGCTTGGGCAAACAAGACAGTGTATATACATTGTGACAATATGACTGCATGTGCTATTATAAACAGGGGTTCATGTAAAGACCCTACAGAGATGAATTCTCTCCGTCGTGTTTTCTAGCTATCAGCCATTTATAATTTCCGTCTTCATGATGTTTATTATGCCGGACGGTACAACGTTTTAAGTGACAGTGTCAGTAGGCTTCATGAAAATAATGAAATATCAAGACTTCTAAGGCATATGTCCAACTGCGGCTTTTTATAATTACAGGGTGACAACATAGTTAGAAAACTCACACTCACACCTGTCATGCTAAATCAGATCTTATCTTGTTTGGATTTTAAATCATCGCTTGATGCCACAGTTTGGGCAGCTTGTCTGGCAATGTTTTATGGACTATTACGCCGAAGTAATGTGCTGTCCACCGCTGGTGTCAAGTTTAACCCAGACCAACATCTTCGTCGAAGGGACATTTTATTTTTTCCTTGGGGAGTGTTATTACACATTCGATGGTCTAAAACCGGATGCCATAAAGATGCTTGGTGATTGGAAATTGTCGTGCTACCAGGACTATATTAACAATGTTGTTCAAACTCGATTTCATATTGTGAAGGAAATACAAAGTTCTCTGAATAACCTAAAATATTCCCCTTTCTACTACCCCTAATGCTACTTACTACAACCTGGTGGTATTGGACGATTAGTTTATATTTTATCAACAGATGCAATTTTAATTATTGAGTGTTTATATTTTTGTTCATAATGTAGTGCGCTTATCATATTATGTAATTGTTTGCCATATTATATTTTGCCTGTGCTTTATATATGTATTATTCGCGCGTCTGTGGTTTGGAGCAATAGCTTGTAATAAGGTTCCCTTTAACCCCTTATGTAGTTGTAGTGTATATGTATGTTTCTTCGCATACAATGATGATTTTATTCTAGTAGAAATTGACACCTTGAACGTTTATATATATAGCAGTTTGTAGTTATGCACAGCAAAGGATTATGAATTGTGCACTTTCTTGCAAAGTTATCTACCATTGAACTTTGATTTTCTGCAAACAAAGCATAACTCACATGTGTTGGAAGAGATTGTATGAAACTTTTAACATTGATAGATGGCAATGTCAAGTTGTACACAGCACAAAATGTGTTATCCTTGGACAAATGCTGCCATGTTATCACCCCTTGTATTATGATTGTCTTCAAAGATGATGGTTTGAAATTGCGCTCTGCAATTACTTTTGAGTCTTTTTATTACAACGTACCTTCTCGTGTGCTTTGAATTTCTTGAAAACACTTTGTATAAAGCATTATTAGCTAGAAGGAATTTGATTAATGTTTTAGCATTGGTACATAATAATGTGAAGTTGTATACAGTGCAAGAAAGGTTACGCAGAAACATGAAACGGAGTTTAGTGAAACTGTAGACACAATGATATATAACTGACACTTCACAATTGTTTTTACTCTTATGTCCGTTAATGGAAAGGAATATCCCCTTTAATCATTGAAATCGGTGAAACTTCAACGGGTTTGAAATAAAAATACACATGACACGATGACGAATAAATGGACTTTTGACACATAATATGGAGTTATATAATGTTCGTTTTTATTTCATTTCATACAAACTCATCACTTACATCAAATATACATGTTGCATTCCACAGATTAAGACTTGAACATGTTCATCTCAAGGTTATTTCAACACACACAAACACATTTGCACACATGCAAACGCACGCACACATGCGCGTGCACACACACACACACACGCACACACACACACACACACGCACACACACAAACTCGCACACACGTTAGCACGCACGCATGCTAGCATGCACGCACGTACGCACACATGCATGCACTCACACACGCACGTACGCACGCAAGCTCGCACGCATGCGCACGCACATACACATACATATGTACGGACGGACGCACACACGCACGCAAGCTCGCACACACGCGTAAACACATTTATACAAACATGCAAACATATGCCAACCTTTATATTAGGTACACATAAAATATGCCAACAAGGAATAGGAAATATTTGAATATTAGTTAATTCACACACACACGCACGCACGCACGCACGCACACACACACACACACACCCTACACCACAAATATAAATAACCGGTTCGATTAACTGAACAATACAACATAAACTTGCCATTATAATTATACTTTACACATCATCTCTTAATTCTATGACATATACAATGTTAGACGTCTCATAGATTCATCTTTAACCTATACAACTGGAAATGAAAGTATATCAAACTTAATCACTGTTTCGTTGTGTGGATTCTGGTTTTGTTCTCACTTTGATCATTATTTCAGGAAACCCGATAAGGGTGTAAGTGACAAAAGCAGGAGTAACGATGTTCTTGTTGGGTACAACGAAGGCCAACAATCCGGGACATGGCCACGATAGAAATACGCATCATAGACGCTTTTTTGGAATCAACAATTCAGTCATGTCTTTGTACATTTTTTTTCTGAACGGTATTAAGTCATGTTCTCTCTTTAAGAGTTGCTGTTTTACTGACAATGCTTCTTTTGATTAAAGTATTTTCCGGACTTACTTTACGCTGTCCCCTTCCTTGATTCACTTGCTGATGCTTGCTTTCAGTACAGACAGCTGCTTTCTTCCAGAACTTGCTGTCACTTGCTTAAGTTTCGGTTGTTCAGAACTTGCTTTTATAATTTGCGGTTGCTTGATTTCAGAGCGTGTGGTTTCTTGCTTTCATGACTTGCTGAAGCTTGCTTACAGAAGTATGTTACTTGTCGAAAACTTGTACAAACTGCATGAAGATCCTTGTCCAAAAGATAAGTAATACGACTGTTGTTGGGTGAATACTTTGAATCTCAGTTTCATCCATCATACAGGACATTGATATTAGATGTTTGCAGTCTCTCAACGTAGAATAAGAATGTAATTCAAAAATATAATTTTTCTTACATGTGTTTGTGCATCAGGATTCTGCAAGTAGACAAAGGACTAAACCGTATTCCACATATCACAATACGGCTGTATTTCACTCCACTCATAGGTCATATGTAGAATTGCTCAATTTTGAAATGACGTCAGGAAAAACACACACTTTTTTATTTAACAATGTTTTTTTTAAACCAGTTATGTTTATAATAACAGGGATACTTCTGATTTATTTTGATAATGAATGTTGTATTCGACTCCGGATATTTGCAGGTTTTCATTCAACTCAGCTAGCGCCTAATTTTAATTCCAGCTATAACAAATAGTTCCTTTTCGGCGGCTTCTTTTTAAAATATTGATCCATAGTTTTGTAATCGGCGAGAATAAGAGTTACGATGTTTTTGATAATAAAGAAGACCAAATTGGACATCGCTTTCATGAGAACAACCATAATAAGAACACGTACAATAATAAATGGTCCATCCTGTACGGCTATAACCAATAAAATTTTGGCATTGCTTACCTCGGAAGCATCTGTTGTATTTTGCTCCCCATATGGTTTTCTTCTTTTAAAACAATCGAAATTACTTAGTATTGGTGCAAACTGAAAAAGGCTCAATGTCCAAGCAAAAAGTATTAAGTACGTTAATAGCTGACTTTGTAGAATCTCTTCTTCTTCGAACAAAGAAAACAGGTCCATGATATCTGAAGCAGTTCCGAGAAATCCAAGTAGATTTTCTGAAAGTTTGCTGTCATCTGACGATCCATCATACAGACACCGGGTAAAAAGAAGAATGTACATCATGCTGTTTATAACTACCCAAATCCATGTCCTGTCTTCAAGTTTTTCAAGTCCCAAAATAATACTCTCCTGAAAAATATGGAATTTCTGTAACAGTAGGATCGAGTAACCATGAAGCATTTTTTTTTATCACATTCTATTCTTTATTTCAATACAACTATGTGTAATATAATTCTGTATTCACACACACACGCACGCACAAACGCACAAACGCACGCATGCACGTATTTTTCATTGCGTTTTTGCATAGATGTATTTTGCGTAGTTGAATCTTCCCATGTTGGAGAAATACTTGATTTTTAGCAATATTGTGCTTTAATAAAATGTTGAGGTCCAACGTTTTAAGGTCGGATGCTGTACATGTCTTTACATACAACGATTTTTGTTGTAATTTTTGGGCTCAAGAATGAATTATTCATAACATTGTCTGAATATTTAAGAACGCAAAGTTAATAGACAGTAGCAAATTATAAGTATCTTCCATGGCCGTAAAATAGGTTCATTCCGACCCGAGCGTAGGGTGTTTTGCGGAAACGAGGTTTACCGAGTTTCCGCAAAACACCATGCGCGAGGGTTGGGATGAACCTATCTTACACGAGCGGCTATGGTAGATGCTTTTTCTCCCACCTCAGTTAAACAAATAAACAGTAAAAATGTATTTTTTTGTAAGAACTCTTTTGTGCTTACTTAAAATAATTGCGTATGGATATGCGATAATTCGTGGTCGTCAAGGATATGCGCGCAGTGATTCGGATTATGTTAATAGACAAATCGGTCTTTAAATAGTTCTGAGGAAAGTGAAGAATTATTTCTTGAGAGGTGCGTGAAAACTGTATTATGGTGACATTTGAAGCGAGAAATAATTAATTAGTGTTCTAATTATTGCCACAAGACAAGGTTTCCATGATGCTACAGATGACAGTCTTCAACAAGGGAGGTAATTACAATGTGGCGGCCATTCAAAAGGAGTTCCATACGGGCATTATATCTTCGCCCGTGGGAATTTCTAGCACAGTTAAATTATTTGATCTACTTATCTGAGGTGGGAGAAAAGATAATCCATAGACAAGGGTAAGTACGAACATTCTGAACATTTTTTTAACTCAAGATTTCGGAAAACTCGATGTTACAACCAAGCAATTTTGGAAAAAAGTTTGTTCCTGTAAATGATCAACATGCATTTTTATTCCAAACAAGAATTATCTTAAAAGGATTAACGGCGTAGATGTAACATACATGATTCACTTTTCTGTTAATCTAGTACATTTATGGTATAAATTGAAGTTATAACAGATAAATCGAAATTAAGATTAATACATATTAATAATCCTGCTTAGAGATTTTATGATTTTAAGTCGTTTTGCTCAGGTAGGCGTTTGCACCTTGCTGCTTTTTTTCATAAAAAAGTGTTATAAGTACTGCGTATTTGATCTGAAGGGTTGTATACGACTCACGTGTTTTTTACATTCGGATTTTACAAGGCGCAAGCCGAATGAATTCGACATCCGCAACAATCCATGAAATAAAAATGCAGTGATAAAACCCTTTCAACATATTCATAACTGGTTAAATCACAATAAAGACAAATGCTTTTAAGAAACGCCATTTAAAGTGCTGTACTCCGTATGATGAAATAGCTAAAAAAAAAGAAAATTGTCGAAAACTGACATAAACTTGTTATCAATGCATTGAAACTAACTAACTGAAGTATCACATTGTTTACAATTAATATACTTTTCGCAGTTTTTTTTGTTTTTTTATTAAATAGATAACTAGGTATGTCTACCAAGTAGAATTCATTCCTTATGCGTGATTACCTAGTCGATGTTATCGCGTGATATTACCAAGTTAGGTATATAGCTCAAATATTCCAACCGTTCAGGGTAAGCCTTCGTAGCACAGTGGATACAACACTGGACTGCAATTTTGGCGACACCGGTGCGAACCCGGTCTTCGACAAGATTTCTTTTTACGTTTTGGTATTTTTTTTTACAATTATGATATCAAAGAGTAAAACATTTCATTAAATAATTGTCCTAAGATTCTTTCCAGAATAAAAAAAATTGGTGCTAATCTGGTGTACAGTCCCTTTAATAACGCATTGTATGTCGTCATTTCAATATCAGGAAAGGTTCATTTATATTATGGGAATGGACCACGGCCGTATTACAATGGAGTGAAATACGGACTACCGTATTTGGGGATATGTATTGCATGTGGATTTATGATGGGTATATAATAGTAAATTATACGTATTACGGTTGACATGATAATTATTTTCTTGATTACGAAATAACAACACCAATTCACTATCAATAATTTTGTTTCTCAGTTATGCTATTTGCAGCAACAGAAATGAACACATGTATAAAAATCGTACATTTTACGGCTGATGATATTCGTTCCGTTTACTTACAGTTCATTATAAAGAAGAATTATTTCGTTACTTCAATTTGTATTTCAAATTAGTTACGATTTATAATAAGATGGTAGTTCCAAATTCAGTATGGATGTTTATTTGCCTAAAAATTAAAGTTATTATCTTATATGATAAATGATTATCTCGTTAAAAACCAAATACGTTCCATTTTTTATTTAGATCACCACACTTAAAAGTATCCATTATATCTGCTCAATATTTGCAGGCTAACAAAAAACCATTAACAGAAAAGAATACAATCGGGCTTTAAAATGTAAAGATATGAGGATTACTTGGCCATTAAACAATTTCGGTCTTACATTAGCTTAAATGTCAATACATAAAAGATTATTTCAAATCTGCTAATTGTCTCTCATTCAGCCCGATTAACTATTTTGTTGTAAAGCAACATTTTTCGGTACCAGTTTACACTTCAAAGTTAATTCTAGGTATGACTGTGTTTTAACAGAAGAAAAATGTAATGTAGACTTTTATATTTGCCGGGTGCTCTATGCGACCCAGTTATTGAGTCTATTTATGTAATAATGATATGGCTGTAGACCGCTATTCTAGCAAACTTTTATAATCGTACATATAACATTCTTAACATTTGACAAAAAAATGCGTGCACGGCCGTATCATCCCCAACGCTGTTGGAACTGCGGTGGTCAACGACTTAATTTACATTAACATTAACATCTACATTACGTAGTTACAAATATGCTTTAAAAGCTACGGGGCTGCGTTCTGCATATAAAGCAGTTTGCTAAAAGTATCGCTGTAATGAGTGTTCATAATATGTTATGCGTTTAATATAGTGCAGATAAGCTGCGTTTCAAGTTACGTAATTTCGTAAATAAAGTCATAGAAAACGCAATTATTTTGATTTAAGCGAATTATAAAACGCAAAAATAAAAGGAGATAGTTACAATATGAACGCATACTAGATAAAAAAATGCATGTATTTATTTATGTTTATATTCTGGCTGCGGCCGGGGAACTAGACACTATTGGTTAAATATAGGATGTCGGTCATCGGATTTGGACCCCGGAAACTCGTTAAAACCCGGGGGAAAATATGGATAATATTAAAGATGCAACTAAACGTTAATTTAGAGTTAGAAACTTAACAAAAATGTTTTAAATGAAATAATAATATTTCATTTTATTCTTATAATCAGGTTACTTTGTGATTTATTAATTAAAAGATGTATAATTATATAAAAGATGCCTTTATGCTTAAACCAGGCAATTAATTGTTACTCAATACTTATTTATTTACAGTCATTATTTGAGTATTCTACATATCAAATGTGGCCGTCAAGTGACTGACACTGCGTGGTTGAGTATCAGTTTAAACATTCTTAAAACATATTTGCGAAATAATTCTTTTGATGTTTTTGTTAGTTTGTTTTACAAAAGCATGTCTTTCTTGACAGAACATAGCAGGCCGAAAGCCTTTCAGCGCATTAAGCGCTTTGATTTTTATGAGTGCGCAACTACGTCAGACGTTTTTGTTGTTTTTATGATCAATCACTGAACATTATGAATTTGAAAGAGATCATGTTTTGTTAAATACGTGTTACACTTGGTAAAACGTTAATATATGTTTTCAAAACACATGCATTTGAGCCTCTAGGTGTAACATATAAACCGTTTTCAAAACGTTTGTTTATGCGTTTCATTTGAACTCCGCGTTTTATAAACATCGTATGTTTGGCCTAAGATGTAGCTAAAAACCAATCTCACGCCAATCAGTCACGCCAGAAATGTAGCCCAAAATCCATCTCACGCCAAACAGTCACGCTAAAAAAACTTAAAAACAAGTTCAAGATAAAGGTAGTAGAACAGAAAATAGAATGCGAATATGGATTTTTGACATCAAAGACGTGGGCTGAATAGGTTAATGTGGGAATTCATATTTTTTATCATATTTTAAAGGAAGGTAAACAGAAGTTTGAACATTCTAATAATTGATTAAAATAAGCAGGGATAACATGAATTGATATACAATACAATTCAATAAGAGATCGAAATGTTGTCAGAAACACATATAAGATTAAATAAACACGTTTCTTTCATGCTTTTAAATAAAATATGGAGTTTAATTAGTGAAATAACAGTAGTAGCGTAGGACTGCTAGTGGAGGTGGTTCCAGCGGTTCCTGACCCAGATCCGGGTAAGTAGGTCACCATTGACGTCATTATCCCGGTCACATCTAGGTCAACACTCAAGGTCATACCAAAGTCAATATTCGCGCGCTTTGTTGACCCAGTGATGCGAGAGCAAACAGTCATAATGATTTGTGGGTCAAGCTCAACCGTGTGTCATCAGATCAGGGTTAATGTGGTTATAGGGTCAAGGACGATGACGTATCATTTACTTGTTAAGACATGCGCCACAACGTGTATATAATCACCGGTGTTTAGAATCATTATTACAGAATGACACAAGCGCAATTAGAATTCACAGAGGAAACCTTAAATTATTTTGAAAAACAAGGAATTGAAACCGTTCAGTGGTTGCCTGTTAAGCACCAGATTTACTGCAAACTAGATGAAAAACTTTCCTTAGTGGTGAAGAAAACAAGAAAATCGAGCTGTATTTTATTAAAGAAAGGAACATCACAACTTAAAATAAATATTGAACAATGAAAAACTCTCTGCGACTTGAAAGAAAGTGTTCTTCTGCTGAAGTCGTTTCTCGATAGACAGTGAAGCAAAACACATGGAGAGTTTTTAATTGTTCAATATTTATTTTAAGTTGTGATGATCCTTTCTTTAATAAAATACAGCTCGATTTTCTTGTTTTCTTTAGGTTACCCTAAACAAACAATTTTTTTTGGCCTAGTGAATGTGTTGAAATCTAGTATATATAAAAATAGCGATGACTTTAAATTAAATTTTAATTAAATGAAAAATACTTTAACAAACACTTAATATTCCAGCGACATAACTATTAAGTTTGGGGGATGAGTTTGTTTGTCCTCGCAATCGGATGAAATCCATTCTGCAAGCAATGTTCAATTTACATGTACAATCTTTTATTTGTACTATCGGTACCTGTTAAAATACCTGCAAAACGTAGTAAATCGCATCGCAGCGATATGCCGCATGCATATCTTCGGAAGTCGTACGCGGTAGCAGCAGATGAATGCGGTGATAACGCGAACCACCACGTTGGCTACCGCGGAATATATCGATAACACAATCTTGCCCGCGGTGGCAATGCATTTTGTGCAAAAACCAGCAGGTTAGTAGTGTATTAATAAGTGCTATTCACGATTTCATCCATAAACCCTTGTCCGTTAAAAAAATATTGTAAATATGTTTTGGCCGCGTCATATATTCTTTACCTGTGTGGTAGTGACTAAAGTACTAGCATTTCCTGATGGTGTTAATGTGGACGCCGAGCTGTGCAGATGATACGTAAGTATCCATACTATGGGCACCATACACACAACATAGACAATCAGTGTAGAACGCCATCTAAAAAACATTCAGTAAAGTCAACGAAACAAATAATTCAGTTTAAAAACTATAAAGTGGTACCGTTAAGGACAGAAAAATCCGACCCGAGGGCTCGCGCGTGAGCATGTCTCGTAACCGTCTAGTGTTGCCTGAGGTCGGAGTTTTGATTCATATATTCACGTCATTTATTTATTTCTTGCTACATAAAAGACATCTTAAATAAACAAATTTTGCAAAGATAGACGTAGAACAGGCAGAATTTGTACATTTCACATAAAAGCGCATATATTGCTGTGTACTGACTTCATGTCGCGTAGGATTTTAGATTAAGGTAGACGTCAAGAAGTTCCTGTTAATTTTGTGTATTTGACTATATTTTTCTTTCTAATTGTAAATAAATGTTGTTTTTTATACTTGGTGCTTGTTCATATTATAAGAGACATGAGAAATGGGACCAAAACCTGCATGTTTTTACGAAAGAAATTTTATAAAATAAACCAAAAGAAGAAAACATTTGCTTACTTTGAAGTTGTGTCATTATATTCGACTGGTGGTTCGCATTGTTTCTTACATCCTTTATTTTGACATTGCTTTTCACAGTTCTTGCGTAGTTCAAGACCATCTTTTATAAGAACAATGACGCACATGAGTGCCAGAAACCAGAATGCGTTATTTTGCATTACATCGGCAACCCTCCATGTCGACAGTGCGATATGCGTGATCATTATAGCTCTCAAGATCACTACCCTCACAAAAACCCTCTCCCACGCTGAAAACGTTAACATGCAGCCGCACTCCTTAGTACATGATTTCTGACCCATATTGTTCTTTAATTATATCGAAATATTCTGGCCGCAATGGTATCTTCAAATTTTTCACAAAGTCATTACAACAAATAATTCAAGAAAGTCCTTTCACAATATGACCTAGACCTAAACCATCTGCTTTGTTAGATTTGCCTCTATCAATCTTTTACAACGAGGGTAAAGAAAATATGTGATTTAGCAAATAACATAAACAACAACAACAAGTTCACGAACGCACTTTGTGGAAACCCCTCGTATTTTATTTTGAAACACTAAAGTTTCTTCCAATCCTTTTATTTTTCGAGACGCAACTAGTTTCCCTTCTAAAATTCACAAACTATATATACATCACAGTTGGCAACTCTATTTGCACTGTTCCCATGCACCAAACTAATAGAACACTTCAACAAAAGCTTTTCTAAAGACTCCAATTAAAATAAACGTAGGCTTGACAATGAAATGACATTGAAATTGCACATGAAGAGAGTGTGTGTTTCTTTTCACACTTTTTGAACTTTTATCTGAGGTTATATCTCACAATATATGACATATAACAACCCTTGTGTTCAAGACATTTGGTAGAGACTTGTACTTTTTATCCCAAATATATAATACTAATACTAATTTAAAACAAATGTTTCATACTCTGATGGGTTGTCAAAAGGGGGTATTGATAAACCAAGCGGCAGGTAGACTGAAGGCTGCAAGATTATTTTTACTTCCTGGTTCGTTTAAAAGTTAAATCGGCAGAAAATCTTTTGAACAGAATCGATTTCTAACATGTTAACAATGTCTTTACGCTGGATAATTATTCTAATGGTCGTTCAAATATTAGGTATTTATTTTCAGTTTTAAACACGCCCTTATTTTATCAGAATGTGCATGGAGACGATTTAATCAAAACTTATGAGATAACTACAGAAATAAGCTCAGTAGCAAAAAGCTTAACCATAAACACAGGTTAATGGCACTGGGTAAACGCCAAAGGCATAAAACATAAATAAAAAATCACAAAAAAAGAAAAACGGAAGAATAGCACAAAACTCCACAAACAGCACAGTGCATACATACTATATAAAAAAACTAGATATGTTTATCAAGGATTGTTAGGTACTGCAAAATACTGTATATGAAACTTATTTTATATCTGTATGTTATCTTTATTTCTACCAAAAAGTGATTTAAACATATCAAACAAGCAAACGGTCATAAATACATAATAAACAGCAATATATATTACACATCATGAAGCCACATGTTTTTACACAATGATGGCGATGTTAAAGCGGCTCTACTCCGTATGATGAAATGGCGAAAAAAAGTGTCGAAAACTGACATAAACTTGATATCGATGCAATTGCAATGCATTGAAACTTACTAACTTGAGTGTTTCCATTAAAAAAAGATAACTAGGTATGCCCACCTAGTAGAATGCATTCCTGCATGATTGGCTAGTCGAGGTTATCAAGTATTATTACCAAGTGAGTTTTATAGCTCAACAAGATATTATGGTCACAAACATGTGTTTAAAGTTTGGTGAGGATTGGACAAACGGTTTTCAAGAATTAGATCGGAAACAATCTTCGGGACGTACGTACGTACGTACAGACAGACAGACAGACAGACAGACAGACGTACGTACGGACAAGGGCAACCCTATATGCCGCCACTTTGTGGGGGCATAAATATTCCAACTCTTCAAGGTAAGCCTACGTAGCACGATGGATACAACACTGAATTGCAATTTTGGCGACACCGGTTCGAATCCGATTTCTGACTCGATTTTTTTAACATTTTGGTTTTTCTTTACAATTGTGATATCAAAGAGTAAAACATTTTATTAAATTATTGCCCTAAGATTCGTTACAGAAAAAAAAACATTTTTTGGTGCCAATCTGGTGTATTGTCCCTTTAATGAAATACTAAGATTGTAAGATTAAGCATATACTTTAAAACTGAGCGTTTTCTTTCTGATTTTGTGGCCATTATGATAAACGTGATGTACAATGAACTGAAGTCTTATTACTTTTGTTTTATTCTTATTTAAAAAAAAAAAAAAAAAACAATCTCGTGGCACCTTGTTAAAAAACTTACCGAAAAAGAAATGCAAGTAATTAAAATGCGCTATTATAATAATACCTTTGAAGTTCCTGCATCCTTGTTGAAGTATTTAACATGTCTTTTGAAATAATCAAATGCTTTAAAATGAATTAAGACATGCAAAATAAGAAAAATACCAAAAATAAGTGTTACATTAATATTAAAGCTGTCGTTTTAGTTTTAAAGAGAGTACACATGAACAAGAAAGAAACATAGAAGTACGAACGTAATAATAATTTCTAATACGAACAAAATCAAAAGAAGTGTACGGTACTTTGTGAGTGTAAGTCTAAATCCGTTTGAACAACGCATTATGGAAATACCTACAGAATGCACGGACAGGTGTGTCTGTCTGTATGAACACTCGGTGCAGCATGAACATGACGAATCGCGCTAGTACAGTGGTAAGTGAACTTTAGACTATTGTATGTGATTTGAATGTGTTCATAACTTCTTGTCTTTCGGCGGAAAGCCTTGTGCCCGAAAAATACGTCGACGTCAGCTGAACACGCAAGGCAGTGAATACATAGTCCGGCACGGAGATGTCTTGTGTTTGTTAGGAAACGGATGGTATATATCGCGTGAAGTATGTCTTCTCGAGATTTCACAGTTGACCATATTAAGGACGGATATACACGAGTATGCAAACTGATAAAACGCTGAAATTCCGGGCCGCCTATGACTCGGGCTTTCCATTGGTCGTTAAAGAAGCTCACGATGGCTTTTTTGACTTACCGTTTCCATGCCGTTAACTGACTGCATTTAAAACCGAACAGAACAATACAGACAGAACAGGCGTTTATTAGGACAAATACATACGTACACCGTCCAAACATAGTATATATGTCAAGTGAATGTACATGCGAAAATAGTGCGAAAATAAGCTCACATTTTTATATCACATCTTAAGGTACAGTATTGTTGAATTAGATATAAAGATAAGCACATTTATAAATCTTTTATGCGTAATGAAAAAATGAAGTTCCATACGGGTACTTTTAAACTTTGCCCGTGAGCAAGGAAAGGATTCCAGCATTTCCAGCACTTATCTGGGGTGGGAGAAACAGCTGAAAGCTTATTTTAATCCCGCTCGAGTCCGTTTCCTTGATAAAAAGCAGTACTGGTGTCCTTTTTGGAGAAGCTATAAGAAATTACCTAAAGTGAGGATCTAATCGTGATCGACATCCACTTGGATGAAATATGGACACCTATACCATTCAATCAATCTCACCCTTAAAATACATACTTGCAAAGACATAATAATGTTACTTGCGGAAGCATAAAATATGTTTGTCAACGTTTATCAACACTTGAAAGTCGGAAGTAAGGCCTCACACTAATCTTACCTACAAAACACACACACACACACTTCATAAACAGACGATCGAGTTATGTTTCTGAGGAATGAATAATTGGAAACGGTATCACAGGGGATTATTTGTATTGTGTTCAAATTGATATTCAGTTTTCTTTAAAAATCTCCTGTTTTTGTCGCAGAGTTTTTTTTGTTCCCCTAATTATTTCAAATATAAAATCACAGTGCTATCAATGAAGTTTCCATTATTGTAGATGTCACTGAACATTCTCAGTTAGCTCGATACTGTAATTTTCATACTTTTATCATTACAAAATGCATTAAACATGTCACAAAAAATACTCAGTTGAAATTTCGATCTCAGTCGTAACTCATTTTAAAATATTACATTAACAGTTTTGTTCTTCAGGTTGTTTGTTGAATATTGTACATGTTTCATCCATTTTCAAAGCGCTTTTCTCTCCTAAATTATGTTGATAAAAGATTTGGTCAGGACACCAAGGAAAACAATCTGAAAAAAATGTAATTGAGTACAACTCATTGTTTTTGAGCAAAACCTCAGGTACATGTTTTACTCTTGAATAAGTTTGTCCTTGCAATATAGAACAGAGGCTCACATTATGTGAGAAAATACGCTTTTAAAAAGTAAAATACTCGTCGTACTGTATGTGGATTCATACCATGCTCTTATGTCGTAATATAAATTGATATTTGGACTGAAATTTGACACGAATATTGACGTGATACTGCTTTATTCACTTTCCTACATTTACTTTTCGCTTATCCTTTTTTTCGTTCGAAAGTTTGTACGTCATAAGGACAAGAACTACTACATTTTTGATGACAAAAAAAGTCAAGCTGTATGAAATGAACTGCAGTCCGACTGTAATGGAAACACGTAACACCAAAAATGGACCATCCTGAAGGCACATTGTTGAAATATATTCTTGAGAATCCTGAAGCTTCGGTATAAACTGAATGAGACTGATTGTCCAAACGGTAAGAATAATAATCGTCGTAGGAAGGCTAGTTACAATTTCGTCTTCATCAAATAACGCAAAAAGTTCCATGGTATCAGCTGCAGCTCCGAGAAGTTCGAGTAGTTTGTCTGAAAGGCCACGTTCCTCTATGGCTCGCGCGACAACAAGTACATAAATCATCGTTTCCTGCATTACAACGATCCATGTCTGGTTCTGTATGCTTAGAATCGTCCCCTCCAATGATGTCTGAAAACCAAACATAATTAGTCAGCTTTGTCGCTGTTAACCAAATGCTTTACACGATAAAAACGTTATAACTATTAAAAAGCTAAAAGCCATATCAATTTAGCGGCATTGCAAAATATTTCACAACATGAGGAATAATGTGGAAAAGTTCAGTAGAATCCTCTTTTTTGGAATACTACAAACGATTTTTTCTTTCAAATTTACCAAAAACCCTGCTGTGGTTGACGCTCCTGTAGTCGTACTGGCTGATGTTGCTCCTGCTACCGTTGTTGTCGTTACTGTCGTCGTAATTTCATCAAGTGAACTGATTGCCAAGACGTATTCGTGTAATTGCAGAACCCAAATCACAGGAAGAATACAAAGCAAATAAGCAGCCACAACCGGGCGCATCTTTTTGCTGTAAAAGAACAACACTTCAAACTCAACTGTATGATTTAATATTGTAAGATATTTTTTCCTGTACTATTTCAACATGTTCAGCTCGTCTGTTTTCGGCAGAAAATATGTCGTGTTGTTTTCCATACATATAACAGTAGTAATTTACTACTATTACTACTGTTATATGTATGGAAAACAACACGACATATTTTCTGCCGAAAACAGACGAGCTGAACATGTTGAAATAGTACAGGAAAAAATTACTACTGTTATATATACATGTAGTTCAATAACCTATTTTCTGGATATGGTTGAGATTTGCCACAAGAAAGCGCATTAACTGTTATGTCTGCATGTTTTATGCAAAACTACTTTTGCAATGACTACGTTGCTCTAAAGTGGAATAAATCAGCAAATGTTTGTCTGTAGATACCTGGCAGCATGTTTTATAGTTATTCGAGTATAAACTATTTGAACACGAGGTTTTTCAGTAACCAGTAAACATCTTATTTGATCAGAGTAGTGGCTTTCGGTTCCAAAATTAACTTGTTTATAATAATTATGCATTTTCTGAGAATATTCGCAACAAGAAATAAACCAGTACTTACTAACTGCAGAAGCTTTCTGTTTTGTTTTTGTTTAATTCCTCTGTAAAACATTCGTTCTTTCCTTGATAAAAGCCATCGATAACAATGAAAATAACAAAAAAAGACAGCACCCAGAACCTCGAGTTTCCTGTGGAAATGACAAGTCTCCATGTCGCCAAGACGTTATGGGTAATCATAAAAAGTCTTAGGAGAATGAGTTGGAACCATTTATCCCCAGTACCCTGACATTGTCCTCCATTTTCTTGATCACCATTTTTTCTAACACCATTAACACCTTCTGTATGTCTATATTTGCCGTTATGTGATTTACTTCTCATCTTCTTTTATTTTCAATGTATTTTCTTCAATATTTTGAAACCTTCTCAAAAATAGTTTAGCCTTTCTTATATTGAATTGCTTGACTCGGCCTCCTATTTAATTATTTCATTCCAACCTCAATCCAAATGTTTCACTTCTGTCTTTCTTCATTTAATTGTTTCAATGCCTCCCTTTCTTCAATTGATTGATTCGTTCATTTTTAAGTCGTATTTAATTATTTTTTTAGTTTTAATGGGACACGTAATAATAATTTTATTGTTTTCCGCTATGCTTTTTAAAATTTTCTCAGTGCCATCTGATTTCTGCTTGAAATGAATATTTCATTTCTAAATACATTTTCGGAAAATCAAGCATTGTTTTAAAACTGAAAGAGTACAAAAGAAGTCTTGAGAAGAGCATACATTATATAATAGCAATTAGACCCTGTAAGCTTTATGAAACATGCCCATTAAAAAAAAAACTTTATCTAAATATGTACAGGTTTTGTTGGAGTTATTGGGTTTGAGTAATTGGGCGATATTGGCAAATGTACCCATATTGTGCAGACCCTACATGTGGGCTCCTCAAGTTACTCTGCTTTTGCTTTATTTTACATGCAATCATGAACTATAGAGTGTACATTGGTTAATTTTATGAGCATTGTCAAGCACGCCAGCTATGAAACGTCCTTGATAACATTGTACAAATATCGCTCGCGTTTTATTTCTATAACTCGAGTCGAGGGTGAAGAATCTTTTAAGTATAAAACATAATCCTGACAGGCACGGCGCCTTTAACTATCTCTCAAATATCATTTAACTCAGTATACTGATTTATGGCTAGTTTGGTCCTTTCTACGGTTATTCAAAGCATGTTCAATATGACTTATTTATTTGCATCTTACCTTGAAAGTTATGCTGAAAAATGTCATTGTTACTATATTCTTTTGCACTCATAAACAATACGAACATCAAAAGTTTTATCCAAAACATAAAAGTAAACAAATATTAATTCAAATGAATTAACTTAACATATATGTAACACGATGAAAACATCAATACTGCCCCCAACCCCCTTTTCGCTAGTGGCAATTTTGTAAGTCAGACATTAAGTTTGCCCCTGAAAGAATATATGAAACGCTATCATTTACAACTTTAAACATTGCGCGATTTTGGTATTGAGGCGATTTTGGTATTGAGATATTACAGATTGTAATGTCCGTTACCTAACAAGTCAAACATCCATTTTTTTTAAATTTGGCGGTTGGGTCGTTTAGGGAAAACAGTCCGTAATGTTCGCTACTTTACAAGTAGTAAATCCATTTTTTACAATTAGCGATTTGGGCTTTGAAAAATAATATACAGTAATGTCGGTTTGATTGCAAGTAGTATATCAAGTTTTGACCTTTGGCGATTGGGGCATTGACGAATTAAAGGCTGTAATGTCCGTTTGCCAACACGTAGTAAATCCACTCTTACATTTGGGGATTTGGGCATTGAGGAACAACAGGTTACTGTAGTGGCCAATCAGAGCCCAGTATTGATAAAACCGCCTTTGTGTGTGATAAGCCCGCCTCTGGCTAACAGTTGCATGTATGTTGATAGTTCAGTTATTGATTAGATTCAAGATCGTGTGCGTATGAGTATGAATGTAATAAAGCTATATTAAACCATCCCGTTTTGGGTCTGTTATATACATTACACTGACAACATTACAGTTACCGTAACAAAACAATTAGTAATTCTGTTTTAGTAAAGTTTGTTTATATTTGTTGATGATGCAAAAATGCACAATTCCTTATAGCATATATAATTCTTGTTACTCTGATATAAATAATTACCAAAATGTTGAAAAAAATAAAATAAAAGATATCTCTTGTTTTTCAGTTGATGTCGTTTTTATCACTAATTCTGAAATGGGGACAGGGTATTTCAAATTTAAAACATGTTATTTGACGTTAAATATCTTATAAATATTGTGTTCAAATCAAGGAAATGATATACATTAAAATTATCAATCTGATCAAAGATTGAAATGATGTCAATAAGGGTCTTGTAGTCTTAAACATAACTAAATGTTGCTGTTAAATGATTTGTTGACCCTAACGAAATTATCAATGTACATTTACAATTATCTTCCAGTAATGCATGTAAACATTGCATTCAAGTTGTACAGTTGTTAAAAGAATTTGAAGATATAACAATTTACTTTTAAAACAAACCTTTAGTGAATGACCTTGTAGATGAGTTTGTATTTGTCTTATCGCCTTTTAATCAAAATGTTTGAAACTGACACCTATTCAAGTGTATTTGCCGTATACGATACATAGACTTTATGGAATATCTTTCAGAAGTTTTCTTTCTTATCGTACGTGTGTATCAATAAATTAATAACTGGAGCCGTTGATGTTTTTCAAAATGGCTTAGAGTCAATAATGAAATAATATTTCATGATTTAAAAATGGCTATTTTCTTCCCCTCTAAATGTCTAAATTAAGCTAAAGGTTGAAGGGAGTACAAGTAAAATATGGTTCGTTTCAAATCAAATAAAACTTGTGGCGTTTTATTAAATAACTCTTGTCTTTATTAAGTATTAAGATTTTTATCTGGATTGTTCAAATAATATAGAAAGCTATACACTCGCCCTAGCGCCGGCGTCGGCGTTTTTGTCGATATCGCACCTTGGGTAAGTTTTTACAGGTAAACATCTGGTAATTATCCCAGCAAATCATGTATTTCATTGAAACTTTATGTATATGATCTTTACTATCCAACCTTATTAATTAATGAAGTTTAATAACATTATTTATATAAAGTGTCGAAGCTGGTATGTTTCTGTTGCATTTGAATAACTCAAGAGTATGTAAACAATAATCCATTGGAAATAGTGGTGGGGTCAATTCTTGCCCGTCTGAATTTGTATTTATAATGCACCAGTCAATTGTAACCACGACCCCCCCCCCAGGTCCGGAGAATAGCGGGGACTTTGACTTCCGGTCCAGCCAACCCCGGCTACATGGTAAAATCCCCGCCAAATGCCCCCTCCCCCCAGGGATCCTAGGTAAGGCCCATTCCCCGCTATATTTAAAGCGAAGAACCACCGCATTAACCCGGCAAAGCGGGTCCACCTGAAAGGTAAAAACACGGCTGATTACTGATGTATATATATATATGATCAATCCAATGTGAATCGATTTTTATTTAAGATTTCTGAAGCACTATTTGTATAATGAACAGTTTAAATTAAATTACGAGCAGAACTAGGCCTTCTTTTTATCCACCTATCTGACAGCAAATTGTCGACAAAAATTGCCTATTCATTATGATGATTATCAATCAGCATAAAATTCGGTGCAGACAATAAATATCAATGGGTATGTGATTTTTGCATGCTATGCAAAAATATTGTTTTGCAGATATCGACATTTGATAAAGCAATGGTTTGAATTCCACGAAGAGAATATGATGAGTCAACAAATTCCATGAAAGCCCAATAATAATATAATCCTTAAGCTTTGACAAGATGTTGACAAATCGTCGATAAATCATGATTGATAGTTATTTTATGTCCTTTGACGTGATAATCAGCCCGTAAAAAAAGTTGTATTTTTGATTTCAAGGACAAGATTGATTTTACCCAGCCGAGGCCACAGGCAACTATTTAAATTAGGTCAGGGGCAGTTGTTAAGTCCTGCAATATACGTTCATGTCTGTATGATTGTATACGGTATGTAACACGTATTTGAGCGTTGTTATCTTTTTACCTGTCTGCTTTATGAGTGTTGTCAAAGTTGTGTGAACCTGTTTTTACTCATTAAGGTACATGTATTCCACTTGTAACGACGTTGCCAACTAGTGTGCAATTGTTTACTTAATAAGGTATTCCACCCGTAAAGAAGCTGTCAAAGTTGTGTGCAATTGTTTACTTATTAAGGTATTCCACCCGTAAAGACGCTGTCAAAGTTGTGTGAAATTGTTTACTTAATAAGGTATTCCACCCGTTAAGACGCTGTCAAAGTTGTGTGAAATTGTTAACTTAACAAGGTATTCCACCCGTAAAGACGCTGTCAAAGTTGTGTGAAATTGTTTACTTAATAAGGTATTCCACCCGTTAAGACGCTGTCAAAGTTGTGTGAAATTGTTAACTTAACAAGGTATTCCACCCGTAAAGACGCTGTCAAAGTTGTGTGAAATTGTTTACTTATCAAGGTATTCCACCCGTAAAGACGCTGTCAAAGTTGTGTGAAATTGTTTACTTATTAAGGTATTCCACCCGTAAAGACGCGGTCAAAGTTGTGTGAAATTGTTTACTTATCGAGGTATTCCACCCCTAAAGACGCTGTCAAAGTTGTGTGAAATTGTTTACTTATCAAAGTATTCCACCCCTAAAGACGCTGTCAAAATTTTGTGTACTTGTTTACTTATCAAGGTATTCCACCCGTAACGACGCTGTCAAAGTTGTGTGAAATTGTTTACTTACTAAGGTATTCCACCCGTAAAGACGCTGTCAAAGTTGTGTGTACTTGTTTACTTACTAAGGTATTCCACCCGTAAAGACGCTGTCAAAGTTGTGTGCAATTGTTTACTTACTAAGGTATTCCACCCGTAACGACGCTGTCAAAGTTGTGTGTACTTGTTTACTTATCAAAGTATTCCACCCGTAAAGACGCTGTCAAAGTTGTGTGCAATTGTTTACTTACTAAGGTATTCCACCCGTAAAGACGCTGTCAAAGTTGTGTGTACTTGTTTACTTATCAAGGTATTCCACCCGTAAAGACGCTGTCAAAGTTGTGTGAAATTGTTTACTTATTAAGGTATTCCACCCGTAACGACGCTGTCAAAGTTGTGTGAAATTGTTAACTTAATAAGGTATTCCACCCGTTAAGACGCTGTCAAAGTTGTGTGAAATTGTTAACTTATCAAGGTATTCCACCCGTAAAGACGCTGTCAAAGTTGTGTGAAATTGTTTACTTATCAAGGTATTCCACCCGTAAAGACGCTGTCAAAGTTGTGTGAAATTGTTTACTTATTAAGGTATTCCACCCGTAAAGACGCTGTCAAAGTTGTGTGAAATTGTTAACTTATCAAGGTATTCCACCCGTAAAGACGCTGTCAAAGTTGTGTGAAATTGTTTACTTATCAAGGTATTCCACCCGTAAAGAAGCTGTCAAAGTTGTGTGAAATTGTTTACTTATTAAGGTATTCCACCCGTTAAGACGCTGTCAAAGTTGTGTGAAATTGTTAACTTATCAAGGTATTCCACCCGTTAAGACGCTGTCAAAGTTGTGTGAAATTGTTTACTTATCAAGGTATTCCACCCGTAAAGACGCTGTCAAAGTTGTGTGAAATTGTTTACTTATTAAGGTATTCCACCCGTAAAGACGCGGTCAAAGTTGTGTGAAATTGTTTACTTATCGAGGTATTCCACCCCTAAAGACGCTGTCAAAGTTGTGTGAAATTGTTTACTTATCAAAGTATTCCACCCCTAAAGACGCTGTCAAAATTTTGTGTACTTGTTTACTTATCAAGGTATTCCACCCGTAAAGACGCTGTCAAAGTTGTGTGCAATTGTTTACTTACTAAGGTATTCCACCCGTAAAGACGCTGTCAAAGTTGTGTGTACTTGTTTACTTATCAAGGTATTCCACCCGTAAAGACGCTGTCAAAGTTGTGTGAAATTGTTTACTTATTAAGGTATTCCACCCGTAACGACGCTGTCAAAGTTGTGTGAAATTGTTTACTTAATAAGGTATTCCACCCGTTAAGACGCTGTCAAAGTTGTGTGAAATTGTTAACTTATCAAGGTATTCCACCCGTAAAGACGCTGTCAAAGTTGTGTGAAATTGTTTACTTATCAAGGTATTCCACCCGTAAAGACGCTGTCAAAGTTGTGTGAAATTGTTTACTTATTAAGGTATTCCACCCGTAAAGACGCGGTCAAAGTTGTGTGAAATTGTTTACTTATCGAGGTATTCCACCCCTAAAGACGCTGTCAAAGTTGTGTGAAATTGTTTACTTATCAAAGTATTCCACCCCTAAAGACGCTGTCAAAATTTTGTGTACTTGTTTACTTATCAAGGTATTCCACCCGTAAAGACGCTGTCAAAGTTGTGTGCAATTGTTTACTTACTAAGGTATTCCACCCGTAAAGACGCTGTCAAAGTTGTGTGTACTTGTTTACTTATCAAGGTATTCCACCCGTAAAGACGCTGTCAAAGTTGTGTGAAATTGTTTACTTATTAAGGTATTCCACCCGTAACGACGCTGTCAAAGTTGTGTGTACTTGTTTACTTATCAAAGTATTGCACCCGTCATGATGTTATCAAATTAGCGAGCACTTGTTTTCTTTTTAGGGTATTACACCTGTTGAAACGGTGTCAAGTTGTGTTTAATTGTATAATTATGAAGGTAGAACACCCGGAACGAATATGTCCAAGGTGAGTGCTCTTGTTTACTTTATTAAGGTATTCCACCGGTAACGAAGATGTCAAAGTTGTGTGCACTTCTTTTCAATTTAGGTTTCACACCCACATGATTTTTAACTATATAAATGAAACAAACATGTATATATATATAGAGAGAGATCTATATATAATGGTTGTAGGATAAAAAGTTAAATTTGAATGCAAATACAATGTGCACTTTTACACTCATCTACAAAATAATCCATTTTCATCTACACGGTAATCCATATCATACCGATCAGATCTCATATTTAAGGTCATCCATTTTTCACCTACAAGGCATCCATGTTTCATCTACAAAGTCATCCACAAAATCCCGATCAGAACTCTTCTACAAGATTATCCACTTTCCATCTACAAGGTCATCCACTTCCCATCTACAAGGTCATCCACTTCCCATCAACAAGGTCATCCATCTACAAGGTCACCCACTTACCATTTACAAGGTCATCACCATCAGACCAATCACAATTCATCTACAAGGTCATCCACATCATACTGTTTAGAAATCATCTACAAGGTAATCCATTTCCCATCTACAAGTTCATCTACTTCAGACCGATCACAATTCATCTACAAGGTAAAACATTTTTCATCTACAAGGTCATCCACATCAGACCGATCAGAACTCATCTACATGGTCATCTACTTTCCATCTTCAAGGTTATCAACTTCAGACCGATCCAAGCATATCTACAAGGTCTTTTACTTGAGAAAAATGAAATTTCTTCTGTATTACACTTTCATTTCAATATATTCCTGTAGAAAGATCAGTTTGCCCAGGAAACAACCAAATATCGATTGATTGAAATGTTCATTGACGGCACTGGTAAGTGCTCGAACGGTAACTATATTCTTCAAGGTCATATTTTAAGGCCCAGATATAATTACATGAAACTTGATAAAGATGTTTTCCACATTCATAAATCACCTTGTTTTGCTTGTTGTTTTTTTTGTTTTTCTTTTGTGTTTTTTTTTCTTTGAAAAATTTGATAGAAAATTCCCAAGCGTCCCTGGCATTGTTAAACCTAAGGAATAGATAGGCATGTGACACTGTTATTTAAAATCAATACATAAACTTGTTTAACAAGCATTAATTTCGATTGATCCACTATAGTCTCATAAGCTAGAAATATCAAGTTTTCTGCACCATTCGTTCAAATGCAACTCGGTATCCTTCATAATAACCATTGTATACCAAAACCATTGTATTAATTGTTGAACATCTTATTTGGGAGTAAGAGTGCATATTTAAGCAATGCACTGATCTTATACGCTTCGATGAATTTATAATTGGCCACTATATGAAATATGATCCTATGCGACATTTTTAATAAATAAATCTAATGTTTGGTTATTTTTGTATTGTACACACCAATCTATCGATTTACTTAAAGAAATCACGTATTCATGTATAAAATCATACATGCGGAACGGTAGGTGCAAATTAGACTCTGTTCTCGAGATTCTCGTGCACGGCATGGTGGTTGTCGACTTTGGTGGGAATGAATTCTTCGGAGATTGTCTTTTATGAAAAACATTAAATATGGCGAGAATGAGCATTGCAGAACGCGCTCAAGCCGTTGGAATGATTCGTGCCGGCTCCCCCATGGGTATGTAACAGGTATGTTACGCGTCGTTATAAAAGTTGCAATATGTTTTATTATTTGTTAATAGTGCAAAATATTGACAGAAACATGTTTGTTTTAACAATCTGTAGGTGATTCTTATTTACGTAAAAACAGATGTAAACGATACCACGGGTGGTCAACAATACCATACCTGTGTCATATCGGACTGATCAATCATATAATGAAATACATTGTATCTTATTAACTTTCACTTTTGAATCAACTCTTTGTCGATTTTATCATTTTTCAGGTTGCACGGCTTTTTCATACGCGACATTTCAGTATTGAAACTCTTTGGGCGTAATTCGTACAAACCGGAAGTGTAGAAGATCTCCGACGACGCCCCAAAAGAAGAGTGACGACTCCCCAACAGGACATTCAAATTGTCAATGACCACCTTCAGTATCATTTTACCACGGCAGCGACGACGGCCCGTAAAACAGTGGGCAGACACGACCACGCAATCCACCCACAGATAGTGCGCAATCGCTTAAGGGCCGTCGGCTTGCGGTGCTGTCGTGCGAACACTGCAAAAAGTCCGGATTTAAATCCGATCAAGCACGTGTGGGACCTTTTGAAGCGCATGGTGCGTGCCGAGACGCTGAAACCAAATCTCAGGGTGCTCACGCGTGATATTCAACATATTTGGGCAGCCATTTCACAACAGTATCTTCACATATGCATTGTATCGATGAGGACAAGGTGCCTTGCTGTAATTGCTGAAGCAGGTGGACATACAAAGTATTTAAACAAAATAAAATACGACGTGATTTAGTCTTGAAGTTTTTATTTTAAGGGTATTAACCCTCTCTGCAGTTATTTACGTAATAGGAATAAATCGTATTAACCTTATAATTGGTTATTTGTATTTTTCTCCGAATACTTTCCCAAAATATGATAAAAACTAGGTGGCCAATTAGAAATTCGTCGTATTGTATATACGACAGGACCAAGACGATTTTTCAATGAATTCCCTCCGTTTACACCGATACCCTTATCCTTATTTTGTCAAAATAGAAAATTAAATGTTTTCACTCAAAAGCTTATTTTCAAACCTCGTTCCTAGCAATGTAAAGTCAAATTATGTTATTTTGACCCTAACGCATGTCCTTTTTTAGTTCTTGCATAATGGTTTTGTGCATATTTTATTAAAGAACTTCACGATCTAGTACTTCATATTCTGCAAATAGATCTGAAAATTATAAAGCAGCACATTACTTTAGCTATCGTTTGAAAGACTAGTCAAACATGAATGTTTTATTGTTTATAGCGTTTATATCAATGGTAAACACTATTTGTTTAAGATATCAGAACAATACAGGCAAATCTTTCGACCAAAATACTTGAAAAAATGCATGTAATTCTTCAAGATAAGACTAGAAAACACTCAAATGAATGCTTTAATTTTTGGCTGATTTAAAATTCATCAGTCGAAAACCTGCAACTGTTCGTGTAAGCCAGAGCAATATGAATCTTTAAGACTACGTTGTCTACAATCTGGCGATAACTTTTACTATGCTGGAAAAAATATCTGAAATGACGCCAAAGAAAAGTTAGTAAAAAATACAATAAAGAAGAAAAGACCGACTATCAACAGCGATTTAAGGGATAAAAAGTTTTCAATACAACAGCAAGTCAGTGATAAAGAAATATTCACACTGGAGGTTCTGGAATTTTAGACTGCAAATGGATGGCAAGAATTTGCTCAAATAAACTACATTACAAGAAAGAACCGATAGTATAGAAGGAAAAACACAAATTAAATACAAGAGCAACCCGAGTATGACGAAGGTATCAAAAGAAAAAGACAAAAACAAATCTAAAGAACCGGAAAAAGATGAAGGAAAAACACAAATTAAATACAAGAGCAACCCGAGTATGACGAAGGTATCAAAAGAAAAAGACAAAAACAAATCTAAAGAACCGGAAACAGATGAAGGAAAGAATCCTTGCCTGCTAAAGTTTTGCTATATAAGACTTTTGTTGATAATACATTGTGTGTTAGCCTGTTGGAGAGTTGTGGTTGCGGAAAACGATAACCGATTTTGGTTCCTGTGTTGTTTGAACGTTCTTTTTCTGGTGGAAGGTTACAAGACCTTCAATCGGGAGAAACCTGTAAAAAGGTAATGCCATAGCGTTTAAAGTACATGCCAAAATAAATATTTCCATTTTCATTACTGTCTTTGAAACCATTTATTTATTTGTGCTTTATCAAAAAGGTCATGTTTTTATAAAGATAGACATTATGTATTGGTTATTGATTTCGTAACAGGTGGCGACCGTGTATTGCAGTTTACTTGATAACCATCTTGCCTTGCGTTTGGCTGCTACAAATACACCAGTATAATGTTGCAGCCGCGTCAATGGGTGGCGAAGATATAACTACCACACAATCTACAACCGTAGTCTCCACAACAGGATCTAATGGTGGTTCGACTACAACGCCAGGAATATTGGTAAGATTATTTTTAAACAAAATAAGAAGGTGTATTGATCCTCGATCATTAAAGCTGTAAGGTACTTTTCCAGTGCCATTGATCAATAGAGGTCCGTACTTATGTTAAAGTCATAAGCTTGACTGTCAGGATTGCAACCTTTATTGGTAGGTTATCAGGTTTGTTCATTAATAGAAACGTGATATTTGGTAGGTGCTATTTGGTTGATAATAGCCATTGACCTTTAATGGATTGGTAAGCAAACACGCAACAAAAAGTGAAAATAAACCATTTTGAAAACCGTGCATCCATACAATGAATTGCTAACAATGATTTGAACTTGTGTTTTTGCAGATGTCTTTCGCCAACACGATTCTGTCTAAGGATGATTCAACATGGGCCGTTGTAATTCAAGAGCTCATGATCTTTCTAATCAAGCATACGATATGGTTTCTTAAAACCAAGCCGAAGAAATTGAAATTAGCTAGATTTATAGCAAAAGCGTCTGACATTATGGAACTGTTTGCACTATTTGATGAATCTGCCGTACAGGAGGACTTAACTGTCACCTATCTTGTTCTTAGTTGTTGGTCGCTGAGCTTCATCCAGTTTGTTCTCGTCTTACCCAAAAAAGGCATTGCGAGACGTATTATAAAGACACTTTTCCAAGACGGATCGTTCTTGTACGTGCGTCTGTTTGTAGCGATAGATCTTCAGTTAGTCTCGTACAGTTTAGTGTTTTTCTTGATTAAGAACCTCCTGTCTCTGATGGAGCAAATACATCACGTAATGGGTGGCTTTTGTATTCAGTTAAGACAGTAGACGAACAAGCTAACAAGCAAACGTAGTTATTATTATGTTTTATTTACCAGCTTTACAATCGTTGTTGATGGAAATAATATAAGAATACAATATTACAATATAATGCTAGAATACAATATTACAATAACGCCAAAGTGTATGTTCTACCTATAACATAATGCTAGAATACAATATAACAATAACGCCAAAGTGTGTGTTCTACCTATAACATAATGCTAGAATACAATATTACAATAACGCCAAAGTGTGTGTTCTACCTATAACATAATGCTAGAATACAATATTACAATACAACAATTACATGTACGTATATTAAACCATGATAGAAAAATATCTGAAATGACGCCAACGACTAAAAGTAAGTCAATAAAGAAGAAAAGATTGACTGCTAAGAGCGATTTAATGGAGAAAAGGGTTTCAATACAAAATAAAGTATGAAAAAATATCCAAATTGGTGTTCCTGCAATAAAGACTTAAAATGGATGCCAAGATTTTGCAGCAATATATTACAATATAAGAAAGAATTGATAGTAGTAGGAAAAATACACATTCGTTACCAGAACAACCCGATGGTGAAGAACGTATCAGAAGAGCAGGGCAAAATAAACATAAATAAAAACTTGTTTGCTCAAGTTTTTCAATATATTCATTATAAGACTTTTGTTGATGATGCATTGCATTTATATATATTTGGCGTTCGTTGTTTTTCCGTGGTCACGAAAGTATCACGGAATAACATATTGGATTGGCAGCAAACGATTGTTTTATCTTACGATATTAGTGGGTCCGTGACAGAGAGGACTGACCTTGGTCTGGGAGAGTTGAAAATTATGGAGTCGTATTCATATATGACATATGTGTTGTACTATTATCATGGGAGAGTATATCAAGGCTTAATCGATGTAAAATATTTGATATATCTATAGTCGAAGAAGTAGCAAAATACTTGGACCTAACCTAGGACACAAGGTTTTCTTAATTCATATACAAAGCCCGAACTGACAACTTTCATTCTTTTTACGCATATATCAACAGCTACGTTTTTAACTTCATTTAAAATACAATGACTTTAATCGCTTTATCTTAATGGTGCTTAATAAACAGATATTAACAAAATTATTTCTTTTATTGACGGTCGATCAAAGATTGACTGTTTTGACATTTAAAAAGATAATGTCTCAGAATCGGCTGAATTTGGTTTAATATCTTCAATTTAGTCATATAAGGTAACGAATAATAATACAGATCTCAATTGTTTGGACATTTGCCGAAAAACAGTTTTCACTATCGCTTTAAGCCCTATTCTTGTGTAGATTTAATTCAAATAATCACCCCCTTCCTACTTTGATAGCAAATGAACGCTTTTGAGAAATGACCAAGAAGAACTGTCAATCTGTGAGAGAGAGAGCAGCTTTAATGCTTTGCTTAAATATTCTGAATGACACGTCTTTTCCAAGTTGCAAACCTGTACCAAATTTATATGTTATATATATATTATAGAATTTAACCATGAAGAAATATCTGTTTGTCTACATGTTCAAGCCCATTTTGCTAGATAACTAGCATGATGATTTATTAGTTAGATAGTTATATTAGTAAAGTGACATCCAATTGTGCCAACAGTGAGCTGATAATGTTACCAACTCTCACACTACAATATTCATGAATAAAATATATTTAACTATGTCACTGACAGTCAAAGATTATATTTGAAGAGGTATGTTTAACATATAAAGTAATAAACCATATCTAGGTTGTTAAAGACATCTAAATAATGATTAATGAAAATACTGAGAGAGGAAAGAAAGTATAACATATTATCAATCGAAGTACAGTCATATCCAGACTTATTTGTTTTTTAAATAAATTAAATAAAGTGTTGGCATTCTTAATATTGCCATTGAACACTGGAGTTTCAAACGATTTTTGAGTATCTTAGCATCTGTCAGATGGAAGCAGACTCACACCACCCACTAAAACAAATGAAATTTCCATTCAGTTCCTCATAATGGCCCTTTTTACACCATTTTTCTATATTAGTAAATAATTCAAGTATTAAAATAAGAATTAACACACATGTAAGTGGTAATAGTAAACCAATCATTCTGTTTTTGGTTGAATGTAGCCATTGTGTATTCGATAAAGTGACCACATCCGTAGGAGTACAAACAATGCGGCATTTTCAAAAGAAAAAGGCATGTAGCCCCTAATAGTCACCCCCGAAAAGGTGTAATTTGCCCTTCATTATCTTATTTATACACAGCTGTTTTGTTACGACCATGTCGAGGCCAGTTGCATCATCTATGGGTTGGATAATGTTTTGGTGAATGATGGTTAATAAAAATGAAGTGCACTCTCTTGCTTGAAGTGGAACAGAATGTGACATGTACAACTTCCCCTTTATATGCGTCACTGCTCAGATATGTACAACTTCCCCTTTATATGCGTCACTGCTCAGATATGTACAACTTCCCCTTTATATGCGTCACTGCTCAGATATGTACAACTTCCCCTTTATATGCGTCACTGCTCAGATATGTACAACTTCCCCTTTATATGCGTCACTGCCCATTTTGAACTTCCTTTATGAGTTAAGCAACGTGTATTTTCATTCTCCATATAACAATATATTTCTGACATCTTTTTAGTCATACTACATTATTGAGCCGAAGGCATGCCCTTTTTGAATACTTATACATTGATGCATGTTGTATGAAAACTCGTTATTAGTACTTAATTGCTCAATTTGATCAGCAGAGCATACAATAGTAAGCAGCTTTTCCTACGTTTGTAAAACTTATAAAAGATAAAAAGTTTTATTTGTTTAATATTAACGGTGAAAACAAGCTAATATCAGATCAATATGGGAGATATACGTGACCATATTATTGGAAAAAATGCATGTTATTCTCAAAGATAAGAAACATTCCAAAGTTGATCAGAAAACTGCTGTATGTTGAAAACTCTGGCTTATTTTGAATTTATCATTCGACTACCTGCGACCGTTAATGTTAGCTAGTAAGAGCAAAAAGGATCTTTAAAACATGTCTACAACAGAATAATCTTGTGATACGTTTAACTAGGCCACTACTTTTATATAAATTGGTTTACAAAACCGGCGGGTCTAATTTTCCGAAAAGTACAAAAAAAATAAAAAATGAATTTCACTATTTTTTCAAAATTATTTTCCCGACCGTATTGATTTTGGTGCGAAACGAAAGAAAAACGCACAGATAAGAGTACGAATGCAGTAGATCTCGACTGGTTTGTTGTTCCGTGGCCGTATTTGCCAATTTATAGTGATAGCATGTGAGCCAGTCAACTGTTATGGCAGCGCCGATGGCAATGGCGGAATTGACGATAGCAGTCATTCTTTGTATGAAATAATTCATTAAAATATGCAGGAGTTGTTAAAATAACAATAGCAATAAACATTGGCAAATTTAACAGCCGACACAAACAATAACTGTCACGTGATTGTTGTTATTCCCCGCCAATTTAGGTCATGAAAATATTGTTGTTAATAGATAAAAAATAAAATTGTCAACGGCTGCCATCGAATTAGTAGGCACAAATATCTGTAAATTATGTGTGAGAAAAACATTTTATAACATTTTATAGTTAAATATCAAATAACAGTGCACTAAGTGTGAGTGGTGAAATCGAAAGTAAAATTTCTAAGTTGATACCGGTGACCTAATTTCACAAGTTCGGTCGATGGTGTTTATGGATTTGAAATCACAAAATGGTTTGGAAATACTTGTTATTGAGTCATGTAAAGCTTGTGTTTATTCTAGATTACATGTTGTTATGTTTGGGTTAATAGTAGAGTAAAAACAATGAAAGAGTTGAACACATGTCTCGATGACATTTTAATACTAATGCCATGAGTTGTGTGCAAAACATTTAGATAAAACTACACTGAAAACTATTTTGAATAAGTCCATTTCAATTTGTAATGAACTTGATATTTCACTATAAATGAGATTTCTTGTTGTAACCAAGGAATACTCTTTAAAATGAAAAATAAACAAGCATGAAGTATAGATGCCCTGTGAACTCGTGTATACACAAAATGGCGGAGTTGGGAGAAGATGAAAATATCCGATACATAATTATGGATTTCTCTGTTACTATCATTGGTACATAAAGTTAAGTCACATGCAAGATTTATTATTTTGTTATGTGATTTTTATGTACTGATGTGGTAATTTGATGCAAGATTTGAATTTGAAATGGATTTGGTGAACATCCCATGGTAAATATCCCGGTCCGAAAATATCCGAACTTAGCATGGATCGGGTTACACACAACTAGGACCCACCATGGTAAAGGTTATTAAAACTCAAATCTAGGTCTAGTTTGGTTTTTAGTTTTTCAGGAATTGCTTTCACAATGTTAAAGCTCAAATGTCTTCATAAAATGTTACTTCCTTATTTACAAAATTGGTAATTATTTCACTTTATTGGCATTTTCCAATATTGAAATAACTGAAACAATGTTTAGAAAATATTATATATTGTTTTAATACAGTGCAATTTTTTGTATTTTAATGCGTAAACTTGCCTTCTCTTTTTTTTCAATTTAATATTGTTCAGTTTAGTGTTCTGCATTCACTTTTGCTTTAGCATACCCTTGAAGCTTAACAAATGTCTTGCTGAGTGATATTCAATGTATCTTTGATAAAAAGTGTAGTTTATACATGTAAACATGTTTTATAGTCAATTTCATTGATGTTTTATATGCACAGTATGTAAGATTTAAACTGTATGTTTAATTAGAAATTTGAAACTTTGAGTGTATTAAAACATGCATTAATAGCAGTTTAAAATGTCATGTAAATGATATAAATTTTCAATGTTTTTATGTTGTTCTCTGATTTTTACCCTTTAAGAGTATGTTTTGTGACTTTTTTCCTTTTTTTTTTTTTTTTTTTTTTTTTTTCGACCGCCCGGTGGACATTTTTCCCAAAAATTCTTGTAAACCAAAAAATAAAAAAGGAGTGGCCCTATGCTATAGAAACATCTGAAATGGCGGTTAAGAAAAGTAAGTAAAATGAAATAAAGAAAATAAAGAAAAGATGAAGTTCTAACAACGATATAAAGATGAAAATGTTTTTATACAAGAGCAAGTCAGTGATAACGAAAATATCTGTTCTGGAGGTCCTGGAAAATAAAGTTAAAATGGATTGCAAGATTTTCTTCAATAAATTGCAAAAACAAGCTATTATTAGTAGTACAAAGAAAAACAGCATTCAATACCAGAGCCGACAAATGAGGGAGAACGTATCAGAAAGGCAGAGCAACAGCAAACCTAAACGACCGAAAATGATTTTGGAAAAGAGCGAACAAACATCTCATACAATGACGAAACCTTGTTTGCTAAAGTTTTGCTTCATTAGACTTTTGTTGATAATGCATTGCGTGCTAGCCTGTTGGAGAGTTGTGGTTGCGGAAACCGATACCCGATTTTGGTTCCTGTGTTGTTTGAACGTTCTATTTCTTATGGAAGGTTGCAAGACCTACAATCGGGACAAACCGATAAAAAGGTTATGCCATAGCAATTAAAATGCATTTAAAAGTTGATTATTTCTCTTTTCAATTTTATCTTTCAATTTGAAGATACATCATTAATTTATTTGTGTTTCATTAGCATGATCATGTTTGATCAAAGATGACTTGATTTATCCATTTTCTAACAGGTGGCGACCGTGTATTGCAGTTTACTTGATAACTATCATGCCTTGCATATGGCTGCTACAGATACACCGGTATAATGTTGCAGCTGCGTCAAAGGATGGCGTATACATAACTACCACACAATCTACTGCCGTAGTCTCCCCAACAGGACTTAATGGTGGTTCGATTACAACAATGCCAGGACTACTAGTAAGACTTTTTTCTTTAAACAAATTAAGAACATGTGTCATTTAAGTTGGTATGTACATTTCAAGTGCCATTTATCAGTAGCTGGTCCGTTCTTATGTTTGAGTCATTTGTTTGAATGTCAGAATTTCAGCCTGTATTTGGTAGGTTATTAAAGTTCCCCTTGATTTTTTTTGATTTATTTTAAAAAAATCTGTTTTGCAGACGTCTTTCGCCAACACGATTCTGTCTATGGAAGATTTCACATGGATCGTTGTGATTCAAGAGCTCATGATCTTTCTCATAAAGTTTGTGATTCTGTGTCTTTATAAAGATCCGAAAGGTTTGATGTTAACTAAATTTATAGCAAAAGCGTCTGACATTATGGAACTGTTTGCACTGTTTGATGAATCTGCCGTACAGAAGGATTTAACTGTCACCTATATTGTTCTAAGTATTTGGTCGATGAGCTTCATCCAGTTTGTTCTCGTCTTTCCCAAAACATGTAAATATTCGTTCATTGCGAAACGTATTATAAAAATATTTTTTCAAGAAGGATCATTCTTGTACGTCCGTCTGTTTGTAGCGATAGATCTTCAGTTAGTCACGTACAGTTTAGTGTTTTTCTTGATTAAGAATCTTCTCTCTTTGTTGAAGCAATTTCACCGCTTAATTGAACCTTGTAGAAATGCCACAAAGAAGACGAACACGCAAACAATCAAAGTGATTGATGTTATGTTTTGATTTCTTGCTTTACATTCGTTGATGATTATTATTATATTAGAATACTATATTACAATTAAGTCAAACTGTGTGTTTTGATCTAAGACATTATTCTAGAATATAGTATTACAGTTACGTCAAAGTGTTTGTTTTCATCTTCTTCAGAAAACATAGATAAATATAACAATCTTACAAATACGTCAGATTGTGTTATTTTTATCTACAAATGTCCTTGACGAATATACATTCGTATGTGTTTAGATATGATGTGTCATTTTTGGCATCACATCGCTAATGATTGACTTTTAGGCTGTACTTATTGCCGGAGTACAAACTTGCATCGCGTGCACATGAATCGTTCGTTGTTTTGATTGAGCTAATCACCAACTCAGTCAAAATTATTGGTAGATATTCCATGGACATGGAAGTGTCACGGATTTTTATGTTGCATTGAAAATCTTCTGTTTTCTTTTGTCGCACGATATTAGCGGAGCTACACGACATGGGACTGAGCCAGGTTTGGGCGAGGTGGAAATGAAAATTGTGTAGTAGCGTTCACATATAAAATATGTGTTGCACAATTGTCATTGGAAAAAAGGCCAAGGCTAAATCGAAGTAAAATCTATATCATTTAAAGTCGTAGAGAAGACTAACAAAAGTCGCAAAATGCAAAATAAATGCAAAAATATATTCTCAAATGTGCAAACACTACATATCGTGCAGTTAATTTATGTGATAGTTGAATGTGCTATTTTACGAGTGATTACACCAAACACTGAAGATCATGTCACATTCTTATCACAAATGGAATATTCTATAGTCAGTTGACCAGTTTTCACGCGATTTCACTGATTTCCCCTTATACCATATACAGGGAGAAAGTTGCACTTGCACATTTAACGTTAAACAACGATAGAAAAACGTTGGTTAAAGGTATCCACTGTGCATTCGATAAAGTGACCACATCCGGTGAAGGAGTACAAACAATGCGGTGAAAATGAAAAAGAATCAAAGCGCGAGGCGCTGAAAGACTATCTGCGGGCAAATATGTGAAGTTGCAAATTTTATTTGAACTATGGGAATGGGTGAAGGGCACATAAATAAATGTGAAAAATGTGCCGAGATCGCTTGTGCCCACACTGGGCGAGGAAACAAACATATCTATATCTTTATGGCGTCTTGTGTCATTTTGTTTTTGCAAATGTCACTTCAATCGTCGTAATCCCATATCACCATGTATTTAGTGTTACAATGCATGCTTTATTTCAAGCGTTTCTAAAGGGTTTTCGTTGCTTTGATTAGATGCCATACGATAGGAAAATACTATACATCATACATATATCATTTCCTTTTATTAACATACACGTTCTGTTTAGGGAAAATCATTTTTTTACAGACAACTTCAGCAATAATTCCATTCAAAATACACAGTTTATCACTTCAGTCGACGTATCCCCATGTATTTGAAGTTACAGTAAATGCTCTTTTCAATCGCGTCTAAAGGTTTTTCGGTGTTTTGATTAGATAGCATACGTTAGAGAAGTTTTATGAACTTACAAGTTTTAATTCTTTAAGGAAAATGATTCTATTTTTACGAGCAACTTTAGCAATAATACCTTTTAAAATGCAGAACTTATCAGATAGTCGTTTTCCCGCGGTGAGGACAAACATGTGGTCTGTTAATGTATGTAGAAACTATGTTTAGAATACCGGTCAGTTAATGTAGTTGAATCTATTTTTAGATTATCGGAACTTGTCTGTTTTATGAATGAGATTATGATTGTGCTTTTTAAAGTTTATTGATAAATTTAATGTTATTAATGTTTTATGCAAATACCTGTGTAGAAATAGTACTAGTGCTGTTATGAATGCTTCGTACACTTTGGATGTTGAACAGGTTTAAACCGAACTACTTTGCTTCACCAAACGTATGCATGACTAACTGTCGTATCAGGGCATATGTGATTATATAAATTGAAAGCCTAGTGTCTAAAACTATGCCAAGAATTCACCGGAACGAAGCTTTTATGAAAAAAATGAAAACATCTCATTAGAAATATAAACGCCTAAAATCATAGAATGAATAGTATCTTGTAATTGTGTTGCAGGTAAATTAAAATATAGTATTTGAAGCATTAGCAATGCGAAACCTGAGATACAACTATTTTAAACTTAGAAAATTATTTTTGTTTCTTATCTCATAAGAGTCAAATAAAAAAGCACCATTACATTATACGTGCTTCAAGGTCACGTCAGGTTATAATAACAAATCCTGCAGGAGATGGGACACTTGCGGTCGGTAATAATTTCTGAAACATCATGGGGTAAACTCAGAGTGAATATCAATATGTTATCTTCCTACCAGAGCCTCCTATCTTGACCCTCATTAATCTGATAAATATAACGATCTAAAATAGTTATATTCTGCTAAAAATAAAACGCCGGGATAAATAATTACAGCGCGGAAATAGCCGAAGAAACAAAAACACATACTCGGACTGCAACAAAACCAATCTATTATTATGGTTTCGACGTCATTCTGCTAAATATAGAGCGCATTGAGACAAAAAAATGAATTAAAACGACATGAATAGAAGTAGTTATTTGGAGTTTGTGGTCTTAAGCCTACCTGCGCGCATGCGCAGATAGACTAAAAATGGATCGAGTAGATCCAGCATGTTCAGCCTGTTTTTGAAAGCACAAAACATCCAGCTTAAGTGTATAAAAGAAGGAAAAGTAACCGCTGGTCTCAAATGGTATAATAATGCTTTGCTTTGATTCACTGTCATGTGTAAATACACAGAAAAAAGGCACTTGAGACTGGAAAGTAACCTCCGAATGAATGTAATTTGCCCTTACTTGAATTATCGATACGCTCAGTTTTATAAGTACCGTGTCGAGGCCTTTTAAATCATCTATGGGTGGAATCATGTTTGACACGAATCTTATCTAGTTACCAAGTTATTATGCTACTTATTAAGTGGAATTCGCAAACCATAACTAGATAACCAGTTACTGCTAGAAACCAAAAGTGCATTTATAGATAAGTGTCAACACAAATATCATCTAGTTAACCAGTTATTGTGTTACTTATAAAGTGGAATTTGCAAACCATAACTTGTTTACCTGTTAGTGTTTGTGTTTCCTGTATAGCTAAAATGTGGCAGTTCTGGACACTTTCAAGCCTGTTTAAGTCTTATAATATTTTTCTTGCCAAAAAAGTGTCGCAAATATTAACAAGATAGCTAGATAACTATCGCGAAAGTTAAGTGGTTAACAAGAAACAATTCGCGAAAGCTATTAGGATATCCAACGGACGTTATATGCGACCATACTTCACGGCTCATTTTGAACTTACTTAGGTGTATATATATATATAACCGTTAAACATGCTCCATGTGATGAGTTTTTTTTGCTACGGAGGATGTGATTCTAAAAAATGCGGTGATGTGCCTATATTTCCATCAATGACTACCATCGACTAGGTTTTTAACAGGTTTTTGGTTGGTAATGCTAAAAAATCCGTACTGCTACTTCCTTTTATTTACAGTGGTTTAAGAATTAATATGGTCGCCCGTGCCTGTTGGTTGTATTATGGCATGGCCACCCCTAGGCGCCGGCCTATAGCGGTGTTGAAAATATTTATGGAAACATTGGTAACGTTTTATCAGTGTAATTCATCATCCCCAACAAAAGTTCAGAGCTTCCGTTGAGAGCCCTCATGCAGACTAATTACATTGAAATATTCATAGTATTTGAGGTTGATCATAACATTCAATTATGCAAAAGAAGGTATAAAAAATATAGCAAAATAACTTAACCAAAAGTCCCAGTTTCGGAGTTATAACGGAGTGAATTTTTCAAGTATTGTGACGAAGTCTTATGACGAATATTGCTGTAAACAACAAGGTTGTCGTTATTAATTTATCTTTACAAATACAGTCGAACCCCGTTGGCTCGAACTCCCAGGGACCGGCGAAAATACTTCGAGCGACGGAAAATTCGAGCCAAGCGGGATTGTTAACCTTCAGTTTAAAGAAATCGGTCTTCTAAATCAAGTACGAGTTAAAGAGGAGTTCGAGCCGAGCAAGTCCGAGCCAAAGGGTTTCGACTGTAATTAAGAAATATACTTTTCTCATATTAACAAGATAATCATTACTATTTTTCAAGTGAAATCAGAAAAATACTACTGATATACATCTTGTGAAAATTGTTTACTAGTACTTTATTGTGCTAATAGATCTTAAGATTAAGAAAAACAGTATGCAACTTTTCCTACGTTCATTTAAGAGATTTTTAAATATACATTGTCGAAACCATTTGTTTTAAATGCCAGATCAATACAGGAGATCTACAGAGAGACCAAATAATTGCAAAAATGCATTTGATACTCAAAGATAAGAAGCATTCCAATGCTGATCAGAGTTTTATAAGTTTTGGCTCATTCTGAATTTATCTGTCGTAAGTGTAAGCCAAAGCAAAATGGCTCCTCAAAACTAAAGTGTGTCTATCACAGAAGAATCTGGTGAAAACTACAATCATATTAGAAAGTCTTAAATGAAGACTAAGAAAAAAAATAAGTCAACACAGAAGAAAATCTCGACTGATAACAAGAAAGAAAAGATTTTCAAGATAAAACAGAATAAAACAAGGCAAGCACGGATTCAATACCAGAATCAAGTACGCAGAAACACACTTAAATAAACGAAAATGATTTTAGAAAAGACCGAAAACAATGTCGAAAATTGTGGGGTTGTAATCCATAGAAAAGCAATATTAAGTCAAACGCAGATTACAAACAGCGGTGGATCAAACTTCCTAAAGTTTTGCCTAAACAACATTTTTTGTAAAATGCATTGCGCGTTAGTTTGTTTGAGAGTCGTTTTTGCCGTAAAAGTACCAGGTTTTCAGTTTTTGTGAGGTTTAAACGTTAATTTTATTCTGATAGGTTGCTTGGCCTTCAAAACCATAAAAAGTTTACACGGGTAAGGCTATAGCATATAGCATTTCCACTTTCAATTTCTTCGTTTTGATATGAAAAAAATAAATCTGTTTGTGCTTAATTATATTGAACCTGTTCTATCAATCTCGTATCAGGTGGCGACCTTGTATTTCAGTTTGTTTACTTTCAATACTTCCTAAGATTTGGCTGCTACAAATTCACAGGTATGACGTTGCGGTCGCGTCATTGGATGACGTAGACATGGCTCACATTCACCTACTGCCATATTTTTCATAACCGGATAGTGGCACGATAACCACAACGCCAGGAATTTTAGTTAGGTTGATCTTAAAACGAAATAAGAACATGTTTTGACCATAGCATCATGAAAGTAGATATGCAGATTTCCAGTGCCATTGATCAGTAGCTGATCCGTCTTAGTAAAATAGAAGTAAAAAGAGAAAAAATATTGTCAATATCCAGATAGTGGCACGATAACAACAACGCCAGGAATTTGAGTTAGATTTATCTTAAAACGCAATAAGGGAAATGTTTTTACCCTAACATCAAGAAAGTTGGTATGCACATTTCTACGGTGGCACAGAGGTGACATCCGCAATACTTAACTTATATTGTGGCCACAACTTAGTAAATTGTGGCCACAACTTAGTAACTTGAGGCCACGACTTAGTAAATTGAGGCCACAACTTACTAACTTGAGGCCACGACTTAGTAAATTGAGGCCACAACTTAGTAACTTGTGGCCACAACTTAGTAAATTGAGGCCACAACTTAGTAACTTGTGGCCACAACTTGCTAAATTGTGGCCACAACTAAGTAACTTGTGGCCACAAATTAGTAACTTGTGGCCACAAATTAGTAACTTCAAGTCTTGAGGCCACAACTTGCTAAATTGTGGCCACAACTTAGTTTAGCCAATCAAAACATCCGTTCCATCTTTGCATATTTATGGTAATAACACGGTTAGTACCCCTGATACTAAAACGCCATTTGTAGTCAACAAACGTGAATAATATGGACGAAGACAGGGATAGCCTTATATCAAGTTACTTTCAAGAAGGCCTTTCTTATTCTAATATTGTCATCGTTTTGAGGGAAAGCCATGAAATTCAAATCAGTTTACGTCATTTTCACAGAATAGTTAGATCGTTGACGTTGCGACGAAGAGTGTACAGTGACGCTCGTTCTGTTGTTGACTTCGTTGTCAACTCGATCGAGAATTCTGGACGCAATCATGGCTACAGAATCATGCGTCAACGATGCGTAGCGAATGGATTGAGCGTACGGACACACGATGTGGCCACCATCCTCCGTATATGCGACCCTATAGGTACGTATTACGGACTGGCGAGAATAATCCATTATATCGACTGTAGTTGAAATTGTAAAACTAACATTCTGTGCTACACAAAGTGGCATATATACCGTCATTTAAAGGTTTCATAAGTGTTTATCCATATTATTTAGTTGCAATAATGCTGAAAGATGCCCTCATCATTGAAATTGGTTTAGCCCAGTGACACCATGGAAAGTTATTGATAGTAACGGACATCATAGGAGTTCAGTCCGCGTTGATAATCCCTTGCCGTGATAGACTTTTGTACTTTAGTTTTAGTATTGAGTGTGATAGCCTGGTTTTTACCGGTGATAGTACGGTACTACGGATACCCCGGATTTCTCAAACGGCAGTCATTGGTGTGACTCAGTAATAACACTGTGTTACGAAGACTGGTGGTTCACGGAGGTCCACCTGTAGTCATGGATATCAGTTGTCACACAACAGTAGAAACCATACTGGCAACGTTTGTCCTGCAAGCTATTTGTCCGGCATATTTCCGGACATGCCTTTTAATGACCCCTCTTGGTGCATTTAGCTATTGACTATCCGTGGTCCATCTTTTGTATGTCTGAATGCTTTAACATACATTATTCCCTAACCTAACCACAATTATTTGATAATGTTTAAAAATAAAAGTAAAGTAAAGTGGAATTGGAACAGTCGATATCAAATAATATAACATATGCACAAACCAGACGTTCAATACAAAAAACTGAACAGTTTATAGCATGTGATTTATTTAGGTTGATCAATGCGTATATCAAGGCACAAATCCACTTTGTCTCACAATGGAAATATGTAAAGAGACAGCACAAACATTTAAGATTGACACGATATAAAATTTGAGGTGAAATGGCGATCCGGCGGGCCATGATTCTTGACGCCCTCCCATCCATAATTAAACCGATGGATCCATCTTGTATTACTTGCATATGCCAGTTCATTATCATCATGTTTACAAGCATCCAAATGCAATTCAATTTCCGAAATCCCAAAACCAAACAGTGTCCTTATTTTGCAATACGACCTTTGCGCCTCGGTACATTGTATACGTTCAAACTTGTAAAGACAATATTTATAGTAAATATCCTTTGCAAGATTGTTGATAACATGTATGATATAATTTTGCACTCTTCAGGTGTTCAGCATCGGACTGCCAGGCGCTTTACAAGACGGTCTTGCTTCTCATCTGGACCAAATTATTTATGGCATATTGATGGATATGATAAACTAAAACCGTATGGACTGTGCATACACGGCTGTATATGTGGTTTCAGCAGGAAGATTTTGTGGTTAAATGTTTACAAGACAAACAACAATCCCCGTGTAGTCGCTGGCTACTTCCTGGAAACCGTAGAGAAACACGGAGGCACTGCATATATGGTCAGGGGTGATTTTGGGACTGAAAATGTGTTGGTTCGAGAAATGCAACGGAATTTTAGAAGGAACGACATGGCTTACATTTCTGGAGCAAGTACACAAAATCAACGAATTGAATGTTGGTGGGGGTATCTGCGAAGGCAGCACATACAGTATTGGATGGATTTATTCAAGGGTCTACAGAAGACCAGGTTTTCTCTGGGAACGAGTTGGATAAGCACCTCGTGAGGTTTTGCTTTATGGCATTGATACAAGTAAGTGTACTCGGGAGTATTTCGTTCATGTTTTTTTTTGTAAATAAACGTACGTACAGTCTAAGGCAAAAAGAACGTTTTAGTTCGATTGGTATTGTGTAGTGCAGTCTTCCAAAACATTTTTAAACGGTTGGTTTTTATTATCATTATAAAATCACTTGAGAACATATTTCTCGCACTCGTTTTGCTTCATATGGACATTTCTGACACTCGAATGTGTGTCCAACGGACTTTACTTGACAAGCATCGTAACTGCTGTTACTGTTGGGCACGCATCCTCGTGCCAGAAATGTTCATATCAAGCAAACAGAATGCCAGCTATTATTAGTATTGTACTGTTTAGCAAATAGGCGAAATTGTGCAAGGATAAAGACATACCTTGAACATAAAGTAGCTCTTTATGCAGTTTTACATTTAAACGAAAAAATACTTAGGGAACGTGTCGGCTGAAACGTAAAAAACGACGTTACAAATCCCTTATTTGCTGCCACTTTATGAAGTTCTACCGACTGTTTTAGCGTAGTGGTACGTAATCTCGCTTCTAGATCGAAGGTCGTGGGTTCGAGTTCCACTTTCCTCGCCATCAAAGATCATGATATCGTATGGTTGGTGGAGTAAGCTGTTAATTTTGCATTAGCGGACGAGAGAGAGAGAGAGAGAGAGAGAGAGAGAGAGAGAGAGAGAGAGAGAGGGAGGGAGGGAGGGAGGGAGGGAGGGAGAGAGAGAGAGAGAGAGAGAGAGAGAGAGAGGGAGGGAGGGAGGGAGAGAGAGAGAGAGAGAGAGAGATTGGAAATAACAGTTTGATGTGTGCATTGTGCCAGAATCGATGATTTTGCCATATGGGTGTGTACAAAGCACAGCGACATATACATGTAGAAACAATCTCTATTTGCGTTTATCAGGTGATCATCTTTTCTATTTTTAGGCGGAACTTGATTTAGCAGTATCAATGTGGGACAATCATACCATCAGACCATCATCGAACAGCAACTCCCCGTCTGGCCAGCCTAGACAAATGTTCAACCATCCAAGTTTATGGAATACGAGAGATTATTTGTGTCCAGTCTCTGGAAGGGACATTGATGCCTGTCTTGCCGAGGTGGAACCTCGTTCATCGATATGCTGTCATGCTAATGTGTATGACATATGTATCAACATTATGCGTGAAAACAATCTGGTTCCGCCATTCAACGCGGATGAAGCTGTTGTATTATACAGGCGCTTGAGAGCCAACATTGATACTGATCTGAATATCTGATTTTGTAAACAAAGACAAACCTGCATGCATGCTCTTACATAGAAACATTTTGTCTGTGACAGTATCTTAGTCTGATGTTTAGGAAGAGGACGTAATTCGTTAATTAAAAAAGTTCCTGGTAGACAGTCTGCATAACGTTTACGTCATGGGACAATGCATGTCAGCAACATCCATGTCATAAATGTATACGTGTCGTATTTCTTCAATTGTACAGCTGTTTGGGACCTGTATTTATTCCACCTTGAAGCAGTAGACACGTATACGCTGAGCGTGCTGACCATCTGACTTCGCTTCTTTTTATGTTAATTCAACTATACCGCCTTACATATACATGGCAACACAAGAAAGCCTTTTTTCAATCAAATTTATTTCAGAATAGCAAGCCAAAATGAATAACAGAACAACATGTTGCTTTCCAAGTTTTGGAATTGACTTCGATAAAATGAAAAAGTTCTGATAAGATCTTCACTGTTAAAATATTTGTGAACATTTGTGAACAAAGTCTCCTGCAGCCGTCATGGTAACAAGCTGTCAACTTAATTTCCTTGTGCTTAGACAATTTTTCCTAGCTCGCTCGCCGCTCAAATTAATTTATCAACAATTTACACCTCATTTACAATTAAAATGTAAACATAAAAATAGTTTGGTTATTAATGTATTCATATTCGTTTCAGTTGCCTAAAACTTAATAGTCAGTTTCTCCAAGAAACACAAATTGAAGTTACTATGGCAACAATTTTTATAGGAGAACACACAGAAATGCTTCTTTATTTATGCTTGTTGCATTTCAATGTTTATTAATCTAACTCCCATTTTTACTTCGTTATAGTCTATTATTAAGATTTTAAAAGGAAGGGTTGGCAAAAAACGTAGTCAAAATACTGAATAAGAGCCCGTTTCAAAAAGTTCCCGTCAAGCTGTTCTCAGTGTTAGATACAAGTAGTATACAATAGATGCTGGTTTGTATAACATAAGTCATATTTGAGATAAACCTTAAGTCAGAAAAATATTGCACATAGAGTTATACCAAGAGTGATATGCATGCCATGTTATCGTTGATACTTTTTTTTTATTGTATTCCAAAAATTTGATAAGCAATATACAGAAATGAGGCGTTACAGTAAGATAGAAGTGGTAGCAGTGAATATATCTTCCAAGTTTTAGTTGAATATCTTGGATAGTATATGAGTTATATGACTTTGAAAAAGGTTAATTTTCTTTGAACGTTTTATAACTCCATAAATATGTTAGGATAATCTGACCCTTTTTATCATTTACATCTTAGTAATGAAAAAAGATATCAGGTTTCAAATGAATACCTTCGATAGATAATGATGGTACGTAAAAGTTTGATTATTGAAAATTCTCAGTCTAAAACGGGGCACAACTCTAAAAAACAAAATCAGGGTTAATTACCCGTAAGAATTGGGTCAGAATTAATGGTCATTAAAAGGAAGAATTGTGTAAAACAAATTGATGTCAGGACAACAGTAAAAATATGAGTGACCAATGATATTTACAATATGTTCAGATAGAAAAACACTTTTTCAAACTTTTCAAAAACTTTGCTGTAACTCATTGTAACTAATGTAACTGCATAACTCTGATCATATGTCGACCTGAAAACTCGATTTTTGATGTTGAACTTTGAAAATTTTCGATGTAACCAGTTGTAACCAATGTAACCGCGTAACCCGCTATTTGGGATAGAAAAAAAACACTTTTTCAAACTTTTCAAAAACTTTGATGTAAATTATTGTAACTAAAGTAACTGCATAACTCTGATCATATGTCGACCTGATAACTCGATTTTTGATGTTGAACTTTGAAAATTTTCGATGTAACCGATGTAACCAGTTGTAACCAATGTAACCGCGTAACCCGCTATTTCAGATAGAAAAACACTATTTCAAACTTTTCAAAAACTTTGCTGTAACTCATTGTAACTAATGTAACTGCATAACTCTGATCATATGTCGACCTGATAACTCGATTTTTGATGTTGAACTTTGAAAATTTTCGATGTAACCAGTTGTAACCAATGTAACCGCGTAACCCGCTATTTGGGATAGAAAAAAAAACTTTTTCAAACTTTTCAAAAACTTTGATGTAAATTATTGTAACTAATGTAACTGCATAACTCTGATCATATGTCGACCTGATAACTCGATTTTTGATGTTGAACTTTGAAAATTTTCGATGTAACCGATGTAACCAGTTGTAACCAATGTAACCGCGTAACCCGCTATTTCAGATAGAAAAACACTATTTCAAACTTTTCAAAAACTTTGCTGTAACTCATTGTAACTAATGTAACTGCATAACTCTGATCATATGTCGACCTGATAACTCGATTTTTGATGTTGAACTTTGAAAATTTTCGATGTAACCGATGTAACCAGTTGTAACCAATGTAACCGCGTAACCCGCTATTTCAGATAGAAAAACACTATTTCAAACTTTTCAAAAACTTTGCTGTAACTCATTGTAACTAATGTAACTGCATAACTCTGATCATATGTCGACCTGAAAACTCGATTTTTGATGTTGAACTTTGAAAATTTTCGATGTAACCAGTTGTAACCAATGTAACCGCGTAACCCGCTTTTTGGGATAGAAAAACAAACACTTTTTCAAACTTTTCAAAAACTTTGATGTAAATTATTGTAACTAATATAACTGCATAACTCTGATCATATGTCGACCTGATAACTCGATTTTTGATGTTGAACTTTGAAAATTTTCGATGTAACCAGTTGTAACCAATGTAACCGCGTAACCCGCTATTTCAGATAGAAAAACACTATTTCAAACTTTTCAAAAACTTTGCTGTAACTCATTGTAACTAATGTAACTGCATAACTCTGATCATATGTCGACCTGATAACTCGATTTTTGATGTTGAACTTTGAAAATTTTCGATGTAACCGATGTAACCAGTTGTAACCAATGTAACCACGTAACCCGCTATTTCAGATAGAAAAACACTATTTCAAACTTTTCAAAAACTTTGCTGTAACTCATTGTAACTAATGTAACTGCATAACTCTGATCATATGTCGACCTGAAAACTCGATTTTTGATGTTGAACTTTGAAAATTTTCGATGTAACCAGTTGTAACCAATGTAACCGCGTAACCCGCTATTTGGGATAGAAAAACAAACACTTTTTCAAACTTTTCAAAAACTTTGATGTAAATTATTGTAACTAATATAACTGCATAACTCTGATCATATGTCGACCTGATAACTCGATTTTTGATGTTGAACTTTGAAAATTTTCGATGTAACCAGTTGTAACCAATGTAACCGCGTAACCCGCTATTTCAGATAGAAAAACACTATTTCAAACTTTTCAAAAACTTTGCTGTAACTCATTGTAACTAATGTAACTGCATAACTCTGATCATATGTCGACCTGATAACTCGATTTTTGATGTTGAACTTTGAAAATTTTCGATGTAACCGATGTAACCAGTTGTAACCAATGTAACCGCGTAACCCGCTATTTCAGATAGAAAAACACTATTTCAAACTTTTCAAAAACTTTGCTGTAACTCATTGTAACTAATGTAACTGCATAACTCTGATCATATGTCGACCTGAAAACTCGATTTTTGATGTTGAACTTTGAAAATTTTCGATGTAACCGATGTAACCAGTTGTAACCAATGTAACCGCGTAACCCGCTATTTGGGATAGAAAAAAACACTTTTTCATACTTTTCAAAAACTTTGATGTAAATTATTGTAACTAATGTAACTGCATAACTCTGATCATATGTCGACCTGAGAACTCGATTTTTGATGAAAATATTCGATGTAACCGATGTAACCAGTTGTAACCAATGTAACCGCGTAACCCGCTATTTCAGATAGAAAAAACAACACTTTTTCAAACTTTTCAGAAACTTTGCTGTAACTCATTGTAACTAATGTAACTGCATAACTCTGATCATATATCGACCTGAAAACTCGATTTTTGATGAATATTTTCGATGTAACCGATGTAACCAGTGTAACCAATGAAACCGCGTAACCCGCTATTTCAGATAGAAAAAAACAACACTTTTTCAAACTTTTCAAAAACTTTGCTGTAACTCATTGTAACTAATGTAACTGCATAACTCTGATCATATGTCGACATGAAAACTCGATTTTTGATGTTGAACTTTGAAAATTTTCGATGTAACCGATGTAACCAGTTGTAACCAATGTAACCGCGTAACCCGCTATTTCAGATAGAAAAAAAACACTTTTTCAAACTTTTCAGAAACTTTGCTGTAACTCATTGTAACTAATGTAACTGCATAACTCTGATCATATGTCGACCTGATAACTCGATTTTTGATGAAAATTTTCGATGTAACCGATGTAACCAGTTGTAACCAATGTAACCGCGTAACCCGCTATTTCAGATAGAAAAAAACACTTTTTCAAACTTTTCAGAAACTTTGCTGTAACTCATTGTAACTAATGTAACTGCATAACTCTGATCATATGTCGACCTGAAAACTCGATTTTTGATGTTGAACTTTGAAAATTTTCGATGTAACCAGTTGTAACTAATGTAACCGCGTAACCCACAATTTGGGATAGAAAAAAACACTTTTTCAAACTTTTCAAAAACTTTGATGTAAATTATTGTAACTAATGTAACTGCATAACTCTGATCATATGTCGACCTGATAACTCGATTTTTGATGTTGAACTTTGAAAATTTTCGATGTAACCAGTTGTAACCAATGTAACCGCGTAACCCGCTATTTCAGATAGAAAAACACTATTTCAAACTTTTCAAAAACTTTGCTGTAACTCATTGTAACTAATGTAACTGCATAACTCTGATCATATGTCGACCTGATAACTCGATTTTTGATGTTGAACTTTGAAAATTTTCGATGTAACCGATGTAACCAGTTGTAACCAATGTAACCGCGTAACCCGCTATTTGGGATAGAAAAAAATAATTTTTCATACTTTTCAAAAACTTTGATGTAAATTATTGTAACTAATGTAACTGCATAACTCTGATCATATATCGACCTGAGAACTCGATTTTTGATGAAAATATTCGATGTAACCGATGTAACCAGTTGTAACCAATGTAACCGCGTAACCCGCTATTTCAGATAGAAAAAACAACACTTTTTCAAACTTTTCAGAAACTTTGCTGTAACTCATTGTAACTAATGTAACTGCATAACTCTGATCATATATCGACCTGAAAACTCGATTTTTGATGAATATTTTCGATGTAACCGATGTAACCAGTGTAACCAATGAAACCGCGTAACCCGCTATTTCAGATAGAAAAAAACAACACTTTTTCAAACTTTTCAAAAACTTTGCTGTAACTCATTGTAACTAATGTAACTGCATAACTCTGATCATATGTCGACCTGAAAACTCGATTTTTGATGTTGAACTTTGAAAATTTTCGATGTAACCGATGTAACCAGTTGTAACCAATGTAACCGCGTAACCCGCTATTTCAGATAGAAAAAAACACTTTTTCAAACTTTTCAGAAACTTTGCTGTAACTCATTGTAACTAATGTAACTGCATAACTCTGATCATATGTCGACCTGATAACTGGATTTTTGATGAAAATTTTCGATGTAACCGATGTAACCAGTTGTAACCAATGTAACCGCGTAACCCGCTATTTCAGATAGAAAAAAACACTTTTTCAAACTTTTCAGAAACTTTGCTGTAACTCATTGTAACTAATGTAACTGCATAACTCTGATCTTATGTCGACCTGAAAACTCGATTTTTGATGTTGAACTTTGAAAATTTTCGATGTAACCAGTTGTAACTAATGTAACCGCGTAACCCACTATTTGGGATAAAAAAAAACACTTTTTCAAACTTTTCAAAAACTTTGATGTAAATTATTGTAACTAATGTAACTGCATAACTCTGATCATATGTCGACCTGATAACTCGATTTTTGATGTTGAACTTTGAAAATTTTCGATGTAACCGATGTAACCAGTTGTAACCAATGTAACCGCGTAACCCGCTATTTCAGATAGAAAAACACTATTTCAAACTTTTCAAAAACTTTGCTGTAACTCATTGTAACTAATGTAACTGCATAACTCTGATCATATGTCGACCTGATAACTCGATTTTTGATGTTGAACTTTGAAAATTTTCGATGTAACCGATGTAACCAGTTGTAACCAATGTAACCGCGTAACCCGCTATTTGGGATAGAAAAAAAAACACTTTTTCAAACTTTTCAAAAACTTTGATGTAAATTATTGTAACTAATGTAACTGCATAACTCTGATCATATGTCGACCTGATAACTCGATTTTTGATGTTGAACTTTGAAAATTTTCGATGTAACCGATGTAACCAGTTGTAACCAATGTAACCGCGTAACCCGCTATTTCAGATAGAAAAAAACACTTTTTCAAACTTTTCAAAAACTTTGATGTAAATTATTGTAACTAATGTAACTGCATAACTCTGATTATATGTCGACCTGATGACTCGATTTTTGATGTTGAACTTTGAAAATTTTCGATGTAACCGATGTAACCAATGTAACCGCGTAACCCGCTATTTCAGATAGAAAAACACTTTCTCAAACTTTTCAAAAACTTTGCTGTAACTCATTGTAACTAATGTAACTGCATAACTCTGATCATATGTCGACCTGAAAACTCGATTTTTGATGTTGAACTTTGAAAATTTTCGATGTAACCAGTTGTAACCAATGTAACCGCGTAACCCGCTATTTCAGATAGAAAAAACACTATTTCAAACTTTTCAGAAACTTTGCTGTAACTCATTGTAACTAATGTAACTGCATAACTCTGATCATATGTCGACCTGATAACTCGATTTTTGATGTTGAACTTTGAAAATTTTCGATGTAACCGATGTAACCAGTTGTAACCAATGCAACCGCGTAACCCGCTATTTCAGATAGAAAAACACTATTACAAACTTTTTAAAAACTTTGCTGTAACTCATTGTAACTAATGTAATTGCATAACTCTGATCATATGTCGACCTGAAAACTCGATTTTTGATGTTGAACTTTGAAAATTTTCGATGTAACCGATGTAACCAGTTGTAACCAATGTAACCGCGTAACCCGCTATTTGGGATAGAAAAAAACACTTTTTCATACTTTTCAAAAACTTTGATGTAAATTATTGTAACTAATGTAACTGCATAACTCTGATCATATGTCGACCTGATAACTCGATTTTTGATGAAAATATTCGATGTAACCGATGTAACCAGTTGTAACCAATGTAACCGCGTAACCCGCTATTTCAGATAGAAAAAAACACTTTTTCAAACTTTTCAGAAACTTTGCTGTAACTCATTGTAACCAATGTAATGCATAACTCTGATCATATGTAGACCTGAAAACTCGATTTTTGATGTTGAACTTTGAAAATTTTCGATGTAACCGGTTGTAACCAATGTAACCACGTAACCCGCTATTTCAGATAGAAAAACACTATTTCAAACTTTTCAAAAACTTTGCTGTAACTCATTGTAACTAATGTAACTGCATAACTCTGATCATATGTCGACCTGAAAACTCGATTTTTGATGTTGAACTTTGAAAATTTTCGATGTAACCCATGTAACCAGTTGTAACCAATGTAACCGCGTAACCCGCTATTTCAGATAGAAAAAAACACTTTTTCAAACTTTTCAAAAACTTTGATGTAAATTATTGTAACTAATGTAACTGCATAACTCTGATCATATGTCGACCTGATAACTCGATTTTTGATGTTGAACTTTGAAAATTTTCGATGTAACCGATGTCACCAGTTATAACCAATGTAACCGCGTAACCCGCTATTTCAGATAGAAAAAAACACTTTTTCAAACTTTTCAGAAACTTTGCTGTAACTCATTGTAACTAATGTAACTGCATAACTCTGATCATATGTCGACCTGAAAACTCGATTTTTGATGAAAATTTTCGATGTAACCGATGTAACCAGTTGTAACCAATGTAACCGCGTAACCCGCTATTTCAGATAGAAAAAACACTTTTTCAAACTTTTCAGAAACTTTGCTGTAACTGATTGTAACTAATGTAACTGCATAACTCTGATCATATATCGACCTGAAAACTCGATATTTGATGAAAATTTTCGATGTAACCGATGTAACCAGTGTAACCAATGAGACCGCGTAACCCGCTATTTCAGATAGAAAAAAACAACACTTTTTCAAACTTTTCAAAAACTTTGCTGTAACTCATTGTAACTAATGTAACTGCATAACTCTGATCATATGTCGACCTGAAAACTCGATTTTTGATGTTGAACTTTGAAATTTTTCGATGTAACCGATGTAACCAGTTGTAACCAATGTAACCGCGTAACCCGCTATTTTAGATAGAAAAAAAAAACACTTTTTCAAACTTTTCAAAAACTTTGCTCTAACTCATTGTAACTAATGTAACTGCATAACTCTGATCATATGTCGACCTGAAAACTCGATTTTTGATGAAAATTTCGATGTAACCGATGTAACCAGTTGTAACCAATGTAACCGCGTAACCCGCTATTTCAGATAGAAAAAAAAACACTTTTTCAAACTTTTCAGAAACTTTGATGTAAATTATTGTAACTAATGTAACTGCATAACTCTGATCATATGTCGACCTGAAAACTCGATTTTTGATGTTGAACTTTGAAAATTTTCGATGTAACCGATGTAACTAGTTGTAACCAATGTAACCGCGTAACCCGCTATTTGGGATAGAAAAAAACACTTTTTCAAACTTTTCAAAAACTTTGATATAAATTATTGTAACTAATGTAACTGCATAACTCTGATCATATGTCGACCTGAGAACTCGATTTTTGATGTTGAACTTTGAAATTTTTCGATGTAACCGATGTAACCAGTTGTAACCAATGTAACCGCGTAACCCGCTATTTCAGATAGAAAAACACTTTTTCAAACTTTTCAAAAACTTTGCTGTAACTCATTGTAACTAATGTAACTGCATAACTCTGATCATATGTCGACCTGATAACTCGATTTTTGATGTTGAACTTTGAAATTTTTCGATGTAACCGATGTAACCAGTTGTAACCAATGAAACCGCGTAACCCGCTATTTCAGATAGAAAAACACTATTTCAAACTTTTCAAAAACTTTGCTGTAACTCATTGTAACTAATGTAACTGCATAACTCTGATCATATGTCGACCTGAAAACTCGATTTTTGATGTTGAACTTTGAAAATTTTCGATGTAACCGATGTAACCAGTTGTAACCAATGTAACCGCGTAACCCTCTATTTGGGATAGAAAAAAACACTTTTTCATACATTTCAAAAACTTTGATGTAAATTATTGTAACTAATGTAACTGCATAACTCTGATCATATGTCGACCTGATAACTCGATTTTTGATGAAAATACTCGATGTAACCGATGTAACCAGTTGTAACCAATGTAACCGCGTAACCCGCTATTTCAGATAGAAAAAAACACTTTTTCAAACTTTTCAGAAACTTTGCTGTAACTCATTGTAACTAATGTAACTGCATAACTCTGATCATATATCGACCTGAAAACTCGATTTTTGATGAAAATTTTCGATGTAACCGATGTAACCAGTGTAACCAATGAAACCGCGTAACCCGCTATTTCAGATAGAAAAAAACAACACTTTTTCAAACTTTTCAAAAACTTTGCTGTAACTCATTGTAACTAATGTAACTGCATAACTCTGATCATATGTCGACCTGAAAACTCGATTTTTGATGTTGAACTTTGAAAATTTTCGATGTAACCGATGTAACCAGTTGTAACCAATGTAACCGCGTAACCCGCTATTTCAGATAGAAAAAAACACTTTTTCAAACTTTTCAGAAACTTTGCTGTAACTCATTGTAACTAATGTAACTGCATAACTCAGATCATATGTCGACCTGAAAACTCGATTTTTGATGTTGAACTTTGAAAATTTTCGATGTAACCGATGTAACCAGTTGTAACCAATGTAACCGCGTAACCCGCTATTTGGGATAGAAAAAAACACTTTTTCATACATTTCAAAAACTTTGATGTAAATTATTGTAACTAATGTAACTGCATAACTCTGATCATATGTCGACCTGATAACTCGATTTTTGATGAAAATATTCGATGTAACCGATGTAACCAGTTGTAACCAATGTAACCGCGTAACCCGCTATTTCAGATAGAAAAAAAACACTTTTTCAAACTTTTCAGAAACTTTGCTGTAACTCATTGTAACTAATGTAACTGCATAACTCTGATCATATATCGACCTGAAAACTCGATTTTTGATGAAAATGTTCGATGTAACCGATGTAACCAGTGTAACCAGTGTAACCAATGAAACCGCGTAACCCGCTATTTCAGATAGAAAAAAACAACACTTTTTCAAACTTTTCAGAAACTTTGCTGTAACTCATTGTAACTAATGTAACTGCATAACTCTGATCATATATCGACCTGAAAACTCGATTTTTGATGTTGAACTTTGAAAATTTTCGATGTAACCGATGTAACCAGTTGTAACAAATGTAACCGCGTAACCCGCTATTTCAGATAGAAAAAAAACACTTTTTCAAACTTTTCAGAAACTTTGCTGTAACTCATTGTAACTAATGTAACTGCATAACTCTGATCATATGTCGACCTGATAACTCGATTTTTGATGTCGAACTTTGAAAATTTTCGATGTAACCGATGTAACCAGTTGTAACCAATGTAACCGCGTAACCCGCTATTTCAGATAGAAAAACACTATTTCAAACTTTTCAAAAACTTTGCTGTAACTCATTGTAACTAATGTAACTGCATAACTCTGATCATATGTCGACCTGAAAACTCGATTTTTGATGAAAATTTTCGATGTAACCGATGTAACCAGTTGTAACCAATGTAACCGCGTAACCCGCTATTTCAGATAGAAAAAAAACACTTTTTCAAACTTTTCAGAAACTTTGCTGTAACTCATTGTAACTAATGTAACTGCATAACTCTGATCATATATCGACCTGAAAACTCGATTTTTAATGAAAATTTTCGATGTAACCGATGTAATCAGTGTAACCAATGAAACCGCGTAACCCGCTATTTCAGATAGAAAAAAACAACACTTTTTCAAACTTTTCAAAAACTTTGCTGTAACTCATTGTAACTAATGTAACTGCATAACTCTGATCATATGTCGACCTGAAAACTCGATTTTTGATGTTGAACTTTGAAAATTTTCGATGTAACCGATGTAACCAGTTGTAACCAATGTAACCGCGTAACCCGCTATTTCAGATAGAAAAAAACACTTTTTCAAACTTTTCAAAAACTTTGCTGTAACTAATGTAACTGCATAACTCTGATCATATGTCGACCTGAAACTCGATTTTTGATGAAAATTTTCGATGTGACCGATGTAACCACTTGTAACCAATGTAACCGCGTAACCCGCTATTTCAGATAGAAAAAAAACACTTTTTCAAACTTTTCAGAAACTTTGCTGTAACTCATTGTTACCAATGTAATGCATAACTCTGATCATATGTAGACCTGAAAACTCGATTTTTGATGTTGAACTTTGAAAATTTTCGATGTAACCGGTTGTAACCAATGTAACCACGTAACCTGCTATTTCAGATAGAAAAAAACACTTTTTCAAACTTTTCAGAAACTTTGCTGTAGCACATTGTAACTAATGTAATTGCATAACTCTGATCATATGTCGACCTGATAACTCGATTTTTGATGAAAATTTTCGATGTAACCGATGTAACCAGTTGTAACCAATGTAACCGCGTAACCCGCTATTTCAGATAGAAAAACACTTTTTCAAACTTTTCAAAAACTTTGCTGTAACTCATTGTAACTAATGTAACTGCATAACTCTGATCATATGTCGACCTGAAAACTCGATTTTTGATGTTGAACTTTGAAAATTTTCGATGTAACCGGTTGTAACCAGTGTAACCGCGTAACCCGCTATTTGGGATAGAAAAAAAACACTTTTTCAAACTTTTTAAAAACTATGATGTAAATTATTGTAACTAATGTAACTGCATAACTCTGATCATATGTCGACCTGATAACTCGATTTTTGATGTTGAACTTTGAAAATTTTCGATGTAACCGATGTAACCAGTTGTAACCAATGTAACCGCGTAACCCGCTATTTCAGATAGAAAAACACTATTTCAAACTTTTCAAAAACTTTGCTGTAACTCATTGTAACTAATGTAACTGCATAACTCTGATCATATGTAGACCTGAAAACTCGATTTTTGATGTTGAACTTTGAAATTTTTCGATGTAACCGATGTAACCAGTTGTAACCAATGTAACCGCGTAACCCGCTATTTCAGATAGAAAAAAAACACTATTTCAAACTTTTCAGAAACTTTGCTGTAACTCATTGTAACTAATGTAACTGCATAACTCTGATCATATGTCGACCTGAAAACTCGATTTTTGATGAAAATTTTCGATGTTACCGATGTAACCAGTTGTAACCAATGAAACCGCGTAACCCGCTATTTCAGATAGAAAAAATAACACTTTTTCAAACTTTTCAGAAACTTTGCTGTAACTCATTGTAACTAATGTAACTGCATAACTCTGATCATATATCGACCTGAAAACTCGATTTTTGATGAAAATTTTCGATGTAACCGATGTAACCAGTGTAACCAATGAAACCGCGTAACCCGCTATTTCAGATAGAAAAAAACAACACTTTTTCAAACTTTTCAAAAACTTTGCTGTAACTCATTGTAACTAATGTAACTGCATAACTCTGATCATATGTCGACCTGAAAACTCGATTTTTGATGTTGAACTTTGAAATTTTTCGATGTAACCGATGTAACCAGTTGTAACCAATGTAACCGCGTAACCCGCTATTTCAGATAGAAAAAAACACTTTTTCAAACTTTGCTGTAACTCATTGTAACTAATGTAACTGCATAACTCTGATCATATGTCGACCTGAAAACTCGATTTTTGATGAAAATTTCGATGTAACCGATGTAAGCAGTTGTAACCAATGTAATCGCGTAACCCGCTATTTCAGATAGAAAAAAACACACTTTTTCAAACTTTTCAGAAACTTTGATGTAAATTATTGTAACTAATGTAACTGCATATCTCTGATCATATGTCGACCTGAGAACTCGATTTTTGATGTTGAACTTTGAAATTTTTCGATGTAACCGATGTAACCAGTTGTAACCAATGTAACCGCGTAACCCGCTATTTCAGATAGAAAAACACTTTTTCAAACTTTTCAAAAACTTTGCTGTAACTCATTGTAACTAATGTAACTGCATAACTCTGATCATATGTCGACCTGAAAACTCGATTTTTGATGTTGAACTTTGAAAATTTTCGATGTAACCAGTTGTAAGCAATGCAACCGCGTAACCCGCTATTTGGGTTAGAAAAAAAACACTTTTTCAAACTTTTCAAAAACTTTGATGTAAATTATTGTAACTAAAGTAACTGCATAACTCTGATCATATGTCGACCGGATAACTCGATTTTTGATGTTGAACTTTGAAAATTTTCGATGTAACCGATGTAACCAGTTGTAACCAATGTAACCGCGTAACCCGCTATTTCAGATAGAAAAACACTATTTCAAACTTTTCAAAAACTTTGCTGTAACTCATTGTAACTAATGTAACTGCATAACTCTGATCATATGTCGACCTGAAAACTCGATTTTTGATGAAAATATTCGATGTAACCGATGTAACCAGTTGTAACCAATGTAACCGCGTAACCCGCTATTTCAGATAGAAAAAACACTTTTTCAAACTTTTCAGAAACTTTGTTGTAACTCATTGTAACTAATGTAACTGCATAACTCTGATCATATGTCGACCTGAAAACTCGATATTTTGTGGTTGAACTTTGACTTTGTTTTCATTGTATGTAATATGTTCTATTTATTTGGCTGTAACCCATGTAACTATAACGTGAGAAGTGTTACAAAATTCGAAGCTCTCATTTTATGGGCCGATTTTGGGCTCTAATTGTATGATTGTCCCACATTGGTACTGCTCAATCAAGTTCCGCCTAAAAATAGAAAAGATAATCACCTGATAAACGCAAATAGAGATTGTTTCTACATGTATATGTCGCTGTGTTGTGTACACACCCATATGGCAAAATCATCGATTCTGGCACAATGCACACATCAAACTGTTATTTCCAATCTAGACATATTGTCTTAACAGCTTACTCCACCAACCATACGATATCATGATCTTTGATGGCGAGGAAAGTGGAACTCGAACCCACGACCTTCGATCTAGAAGCGAGATTACGTACCACTACGCTAAAACGCAAACAGTCGGTAGAACTTCATAATGAGGATATTTACTATAAATATTGTCTTTACAAGTTTGAACGTATACAATGTACCGAGGCGCAAAGGTCGTATTGCAAAATAAGGACACTGTTTGGTTTTGGGATTTCGGAAATTGAATTGCATTTGGATGCTTGTAAACATGATGATAATGAACTGGCATATGCAAGTAATACAAGATGGATCCATCGGTTTAATTATGGACGGGAGGGCGTCAAGAATCATGGCCCGCCGGATCGCCATTTCACCTCAAATTTTATATCGTGTCAATCTTAAATGTTTGTGCTGTCTCTTTACATATTTCCATTGTGAGACAAAGTGGATTTGTGCCTTGATATACGCATTGATCAACCTAAATAAATCACATGCTATAAACTGTTCAGTTTTTTGTATTGAACGTCTGGTTTGTGCATATGTTATATTATTTGATATCGACTGTTCCAATTCCACTTTACTTTACTTTTATTTTTAAACATTATCAAATAATTGTGGTTAGGGAATAATGTATGTTAAAGCATTCAGACATACAAAAGATGGACCACGGATAGTCAATAGTTAAATGCACCAAGAGGGGTCATTAAAAGGGCTGTCCGGAAATATGCCGGACAAATAGCTTGCAGGACAAACGTTGCCAGTATGGTTTCTACTGTTGTGTGACAACTGATATCCATGACTACAGGTGGACCTCCGTGAACCACCAGTCTTCGTAACACAGTGTTATTACTGGGTCACACCAATGACTGCCGTTTGAGAAATCCGGGGTAACCGTAGTACCGTACTATCACCGGTAAAAACCAGGCTATCACACTCAATACTAAAACTAACGTACAAAGGTCTATCACGGCAAAGGATTATCAACGCGGACTGAACTCCTATGATGTCCGTTACTATCAATAACTTTCCATGGTGTCACTGGGCTAAACCAATTTCAATGATGAGGGCATCTTTCAGCATTATTGCAACTAAATAATATGGATAAACACTTATGAAACCTTTAAATGACGGTATATATGCCGCTTTGTGTAGAACACAATGTTAGTTTTACAATTTCAACTAAAGTCGATATAATGGATTATTCTCGCCAGTCCCTAATACGTACCTATAGGGTCGCATATACGGAGGATGGTGGCCACATCGTGTGTCCGTACGCTCAATCCATTCGCTACGCATCGTTGACGCATGATTCTGTAGCCATGATTGCGTCCAGAATTCTCGATCGAGTTGACAACGAAGTCAACAACAGAGCGAGCGTCACTGTACACTCTTCGTAGCAACGTCAACGATCTAACTATTCTGTGAAAATGACGTAAACTGATTTGAATTTCATGGCTTTCAAAACGATGACAATATTAGAATAAGAAAGGCCTTCTTGACAGTAACTTGATATAAGGCTATCCCTGTCTTCGTCCATATTATTCACGTTTGTTGACTACAAATGGCGTTTTAGTATCAGGGGTACTAACTGTGTTATTACCATAAATATGCAAAGATGGAACGGATGTTTTGATTGGCTAAACTAAGTCGTGGCCACAAGTTAGCAAGTTGTGGCCTCAAGACTTGAAGTTACTAAGTTGTGGCCTCAAGTTACTAAGTTGTGGCCTCAAGTTAGTAAGTTGTGGCCTCAATTTACTAAGTTGTGGCCACAAGTTACTAAGTTGTGGCCACAAGTTACTAAGTTGTGGCCTAATTTACTAATTTACTAATGGAACAACTTAGTAACTTGTGGCCTCAATTTACTAAGTCGTGGCCTCAAGTAAGTAAGTTGTGACCACAATATAAATAAGTGTTGCGGATGTCACCTCTGTGCCACCGTATTTAATGGGTAAGTTTCCCTTTCTTTTAAGGGTTCATATTATGTATGCAATAAGATGCTCATAAATTTGTGTTGAGTGTTGCGACCATGTCAGTGATATATGAAAATTTTGAATGGTCTACGATAGAAACCTTGGTAGGGGTATATAACATGACCGGCGTAGCTCATTTGGTGCTTTTGTAAGTAGTTAGGCAAATACAGTTAAATTATATATTAATAAACGTTCATCCTTTAAATGAAGTGCTTTTGGTGGCACACAAATTGTTTTTGCAGACGTCTATCGCCATCAAGATATTGTCTCTTGAAGATTCAACATGGATCGTTGTGATTCAAGAACTAATGATCTAAGTCCTGTTTGCGATACGGTTTCTTGATAACGTGCCGACGATTTTCAATCAACTGCACATATGGCTAAAGCGTCGGACATTACTATTTGCACTGTTTGATGAATTTGTCTTACAAAAGGACTTAACTGTAGCCTTCATTGTTATGTGTATATGGACGACGATACAGTTCTTCTACCAACACAATGTCAATATTCGTCTATTGCGAAATGTATTATAGACGTTCTTTTCCAGGACGGACCATTTTTTACCTGCGTCTATAAGTAGTCATAGATCTTCATTTAGTCGCCTACAATTTTGTTGTTGTTGTCTTTCTTTCTTTTTGAACAAGTTATGACAGCCATTCTAACGGGTATCGAAGTTAGATCATTGCAACACAGGAATGGATGCCAAAAATAAAGCACATTCATTGAGAATATGGGAAAATGCTGGGCTTGTTCCACTAGTGTTTATAGACTTTTAATGCTCGCATTCGTCTTGCCAGTACCTTGTCGAGGGCTAATGGGTTGCATTATCTACGGATGGAGTCATATATGAAATCACAAACCACGCAGCTTTAAGATATTTAAAGATGAAAAGTAACCATTGGTCTAAAATTGTATAACCATGCTTTGACTCACTTTAATGTGTTGTGTTACGACCGTGTCGAGGCCAATTATGTTATATATGGATGTAATCGTGCTTGGTTTAATTATGGTTGATAAGTATGCAGAGCACTGCCGTGCGTGTAGTGGAACAGTTTGTTTTGTGTTCAGCTTCCTCTTTATACGCTTCATGGCTCCTTTTGAAATTTTAAAGTGAAAAGGATTATAATGTTACATATTAACGACAAACATCCTCAATTCAATGCAACTTCTTTTTAGGGAGAATAAATAGGAAACGAGGAGATCCGGGTGCTATTCCCAAGCTCTTTTTCGAAAAGACCCGAGTACCATTATTCACTTGATGACTTGGTCAGATCGTTAATTGTACCTCTTTTGACCACAGGTACATGAATGTATGATGCAGAGACAAGATTACTTAAAAAGTTGCCTTTGATTTTTGCATGGTGAAGTTGGTATTGACCTTGAAAAGAAACAACATCAAAACACACAATATGTTCACTCATGGGACATGATACAATAGCTGACCATGAATCCTCGACAATATTACAACATACTATGAATACTAAATCGCTATTTTATAAAGTAAACAAATCTGTTTAAAACTGTGCACTGTGACTTTAAAAAAATGTTTATAAATCATTACTTTCTATCAGTTCATATCGTGCCATGTCGAGGCATTTGAATCATCAACGGGTAAAATTATGGTAGATATTATGCAGTGCACTGCGTGTAGTTGAACAGGATATTGGGCGTAGAACTTCGTCAGTCTACACTTCACTGCTCATTTTGAAATAATTGTGCACTCGAGTTTCGGCAACTGTTTCGACTAGTTAACTCTTTAGACCACAGTGTGTATATAGAGGTTAATTTTGATCCTAACCATTTGAAATCTATTGTTTTAGAAGAATTTGGTGATAACTTCAACGGTGTCAAAGTATATTTACCCTCTGTTAGTGTAAGGAAACGGGAGGGGGCGTGGGGAATAAAAAGAGGAAAGGTTCTAGGTACAAAAGGATTGCCTGATGAGACAATAGTCAACAACACTGAACGGAAGACAATATATGCAATATAGAAGCATGAACAAGGCGTAGAAAGTAATATTACTAAACGGTTGCCAGATTTTACATATGAAAACAAGCATGGATATTTCGGAAGAACGGACTAACACGGAACGCATTGGCGAAAAGTGTGAACAGTTCACCGATGGTCGAGATAGTTATAAAGTCAACAGTCTAAAGCAGTCTGCTATCAACGGTGGGGCAGAAATCAAAAAGCTTTGTCTTGTAAGGATTTTAATGATAATGCATTGCGTTTTAGCCTGCTGGAGAGTTGTTGTTGCGAAAAACGATGCCTGGTTTTGGTTTTTATGTGGTTTAAATTTACTTATTATTGCCGAAGGTTGCCTGTCAAACAAACGGGAGCAACACAATATAGTTTTGAAGATACTTTACAGGTAATGCAATAGCAATTAAAATGATTAAAAAGTTGATTAGTTTCCATTCACATTTCTGAATTCTGATATTAAAATACGCTATTGATTTGTTTATGTAAACCTAATGCTGAGAAATGGTCATGATTTTTACTCACTTTATCGTAAAAACATTTTCTATCAATTTCGCTATAGGTGGCGACCTTGTATTGCAATTTATTTGATTACCGTATTGCCCAACATTTGGCTGCTGCAAATTCACCGATATAACGTTGCAGTCGCGTCAATGGATGACGTAGACATAACTTACACACAATCTACTGCCGTAGTCTCCACAACAGGACATTATGATGGAACAAATGGAACGTTTACAACAACGCCAGGAACATTAGTAAGATTATTTTAAAATGAAGTAAGAATTGTGGTTTGTCTAATGCCTCTAATCAGGTTCTCTTTATGACTACTTTGCTTCTCCGTATAGTTGAAATTGTAGTATTTTTCTTCGATCATAAACATTGGTGTGAATATTTTAGTGCCTTTGAGCATGAGCTGATCCGTTCTAAAGGGCACGGACACAACAAGGCCGGGAATAATAGTACTTACAGTCTGTTTGACAATAAAGACCTGTAGATCGTTTAAGATTATACTTAAATTATATTTAGAAACTAATTTGACTTTGGATCACGAAAGTTGGTATGAAGTTATGAAACTAGTCGGTAGCTACTCCATAGATACATTGGAATGTGCGTGAAGTCATGTATTGGAATATCAGTGTTGCAACCTACATACACTTTGGTAAACATAATTCCCCTTGAATGTATTACCACTCATGTCATTGTTGTGATTAGAAGAGCATAAATGGGAATCATATTTAGCTTCCTGAATGTATCACTATGATAAAAAAGGGTTTAAAATGAAAACTTGGTATTTAGTAGGAGCAAAGAACATGCATAACTCCCTTGAAATCACAGTTTAACAAAGGTTTCTCGTTTTTTGTTATTTTTCAGGAGTCATTCGTCAGTACGATTCTGTCTCTGGAAGATTCAACATGGATCGTTGTGATACAGGATATCATGATATACATTCTCCTATTTGCTGTTTGGCTTCTTGATAACGTGTCACACGATTTGCTTTCACATCAGTTAATAGCATTTCTGGCATCAGCGTCCGACATTATGGAACTGTATGCACTTTTCGACGAATCTGCCGTACAGGAGGACTTTACTGTCACCTGTGTTGTGCTTGGTGTTTGGACGGTGAGCTTCGTCCAATTTGTTCCCGTCTTGCACAAAACATCTCTTAACAACACAATACAAGATTCGTCTATGATCATGGACCTTCGAGATTCACATACACGTGGTCCCTGGGAAATTGCGGAATGCTTTGCAGCCATACTTTTGCAAGACGGACCATTCTTGTGCGTCCGTCTGTTTGTAGTGATAGAACTTCAGTTAGTCTCGTACAGTTTAGTGTTTTTCTTGATTAAGAATCTTCTCACCCTTGGTCTTCTATCATATCGAATAATTGGTCTGTGTATAAAACATAAAAGTTTTACGGGACAAAGGCAAGAAACAATATAGTCTAAAATAGTATGTTTAATGGCTATACGATCAATTCACACACAGAAAATACGTACACTCTGTATATTAAAAATTGAGTTTAGATAATGTATGTATCTATTTTTATCAGGGTCCCTTCTTTAAATCATGTAAGTACATTTTGCTTGATAAAGGTATATTTGTAAAAAGGTGATAAAGAGCAAGACGGCGAAACCCAATGACGTCAAGTGACGTTGTTTCCGTTAGTGAAAAATGAGCTTTATTATCTTTTAAACGCGATCAAGTTATTATTTTGTTTATGCTTTAAGACTACAATTTAATAGATCATACAGCCACATCACTATGTAAAATTCAACTTCTTTTAAAAAGGTATGCTACGTAAAGCGCGAGGACGCCGTGATATTTGTTTTTATAATACATGTTTTTGAAAAAAACAGGGCTGATAAAAGCTACCTTAATGTTACAACTGTTTATTATTTGATGAGTGGAACAACTTAATGAAGTAAGAACTCTTTTGAACCCGAATGACGACCAAACACAAAATTCACGAAATGGCTGCTCCGTAAATATTTTGATATTTTTATATAACGTAGCTCTCTTCATGTATTTTAGTATGTTTTTCAGAACGTTTGATTTAAAATATTTACATCTCAACTTCCATTCCTTAAATGAACTGCCTTTCGGCAATTGCGTTCATCAATCGATGAACGCAACATCTTCGGATATGTTCGGATCGTAATTCATTGCATAACAATATACATGAAAGCTATTGATCTTGTTATTGGCTGTATTATGTCTGCAGGTCCCGTAAAATATAGATAAACATTTTTAAAAGTGTTAGTTTATTATATTTTAAATATATTGGTACCAGAAGTGTTTCAATTTTACGTTTTAAAGTGATTTCAAGCGGTTGATCTTTTCCCGCGTTATTGTGACGTCATTTGAAAACAAATGTTTCCGGTTATAGTCGGGTCGTTCTATTTACAGAATGGGTAAGAACGGATTACTGAAAGGTTTTCTTAAATGAAATGAAGTATATTTTTAACAATTCTTGAATGAAATAATGAACTAATGGTGTAATTATAAGGAATGAATTGCGGGGTTGATGTCATTATCGGGGATATGAACGCAATTGGGTTGGTCAAAGTACGCGTGGAGTCCTTCGGACACCACACACATTGACCAACCCAATTGATTTCATACCCCGATAATGTCATCAACCCCGCAATTCATTCCTTAAATGACTTTTGAAGTTATGCTATTAAAAAAAAAAGTAAATACTGATAGCGTACATACTGTTTTCTCTTAGATTTTTATCAAGCTTAACATTCTAGTGAAATTTGCAATGATTTGATTGCATATGCATACATATACATTGCTGTTAGTCCGTGCCGCTAACATGCAATCCCAACGACCAACAATTGTCAGACGGGACACGGGCGCTAGCTGCGATGTTTCAATCAGGATTCGAAAGCCAAGTAGTCTAGTGTAGAAATTAGTGTTGGCAATCGGACAGTAAAAATAATATCGATAATCGGTTTATGAAACCGATCAATGATCGATTATTAATCGATTTAATCATTATTTAATTATCTTTGGTCATAATATTTATGGCATACGTTTACAGTTCATGCTTCAGTTTAAGCACCAATGTTCCCTTACAATATTGTTTGTACATTTCTTTGTATAAATTACATTATTTTTCAGAACGCAACTATCTTTTAGTGTTAATAAGTTACTATTACAGAACATTTGACCACAGTCTTCATTTTTTTTCTTCTTACATTTAGTAGTGTATACATGTGTACAATAAACAAAAAGAATGATATCAATTTCTTTTTGATAATTAGTCAGTTACAAGTACAACCAGCAGTTGAATATTCTATATGTTTTACAAGGACATTCTTTTTCAGACATCTAAGAAAATTAATTTTTTACATGGTAAGAAGTAAACGGTAACATGTTTTAAAAATCACTTTATAACCACAAACATGAGAGGTTGAGAACGAATCCTTTACCTGTTGAATTACAAAGAAAATTTGTAATAAGGAACTGTAGTGACTTATTGACTCGATCAGAATATGAGTAGATTATAAGTATCTTCCATGGCCGAAAGTGTAAGATAGGTTTATTCCGACCCGAGCGTAGGGTGTTTTGCGGAAACGAGGTTTACCGAGTTTTCGCAAAACACCCTGCGCGAGAGTCGTGATGAACCTATCTTATACGAGCGGCTATGGTAGATGCTTTTTCTCCCACCTCAGTTAAACAAAATTAAGTAAAAATGTATTTTTTGCTGGAACTCTTTTTTTGATTCGTGAAAATAATTGCGTATGGATATGCGATAGCACGTGGTTGTCGTGGATATGCGCGCAGTGATCCAGTTAATGTTAATAGTCAAATCGGTCTTTTTAAATAGTTCTAAGGAGAATGAAGCATTATTTCTTGAATGGTGCCTGAAAACTGTTTTATGGTGACCTTTGAAGCTAGAAATAATTTATTAGCGTTATAAATATTACCATAAGACACGATTTGCTTGATGCTACTGACGACAGTCTTCAACAAGGGAGGTAATTACAATGTGGTAAAAGGAGTTCCATACGGGCATTTTATCTTCGCCCGTGGGCAAGATAAGAATATCTAGCATGGTTAAATTATTGGATCTACTTATCTGAGGTGGGAGAAAATTTAATATTGTAACGTCTTAACATTTCAATATTAACTAGCATTAACCAGAACCAAATCATTTTCATTACAAAACAATAACTGGTAGTCGGTAGCGATTACGTTATTTGTTTCTATAATCGATTGTTCAAATTTCACAATCGATTGTCGCCGACGTAGGCCTTTCCGATCATTTGTCGATTATAATCAATCATCGGCACAACACTAGTAAAAACCATTAATATTCACATATATTTTATATGAGCATGGTTAATTTCGAACCGTAAGTTTTGTTAAAAACCGTATTGTTCTAAGGCTACGTATCGCAACGTACATAATACTAACTGACGTTGACAGACGTTGACGTCATGAATACGAATCAGGGACCACGTCATTCTTAACGTTATGTTATAATTATTGTCAAATTATTTTTATGGCCTTAAAGTTGGCATTAGTTCGATTAACGCATACGTCGAATTGGACTTTGTTTTAATATTAACTTTAAACATTTACACAGAGATGATAATGTTCATGATTAACTCTATGTTTTTAAGAGGAATAGAACATTATTTCATTTACACAGATCATTTCGAATTTGGAAGAAGAGTAACTGGCTAAGAATCAAATAACTTAATATGATAAAATACAAACTCGATTAGTGTATATTGGGGTTTGACACTGTGCCACTAAACGGGGGTCATTGTCAATTTAATGGCTACAGGGTGTGTCCCGGTAGTTTTAATGTTCGAGTATATATCCTACTCGATGGAAGAAAAGGTAAGGAAACACACAACAACCAAATACCATCATAACATTTGTATAACTATTTCTTTGACATTTATGAGGCTCACAAATATGCATTTGTAGATCAAACTCTACTTAATATTGTTAATGTTAGCCTAATTGTCTTAGAACTTTCGAAGTACAAATAAACCTATATCAAGTTATGATGTCTGAAAAGCATCTTAGAAAGGATTGCCACGATGCAAAAGTTGGTTCGAATTAGTCTAGTTAAGTTTGCTCCTTTGAGAAGTCTAGTAGTCTAGTCTAGTTTGCTCCTTTGAATAGTTTAGTAGTCTAGTCTAGTTTTCTACTTTGGGTAGTGTAGTCTAAGTTGCTTCTTTGAGTAGTTTAGTCTACTTTGCTCCTTTGAGAAGTCTAGTCTAGTTTGCTACTTTGAGTAGTCTTGTCTAGTATGCATCTTTGAGTAGTCTAATCTCGTTTGCTTTTTTGAGTAGTCTAGTCTAGTTTGCTCCATTGAGTAGTCTTGTCTAGTTTGCTTTTTAAGAAGTCTAGCCTAGGTATCATCTTTAAGTAGTCTAGTCTAGGTTGAATCTTTAAGTAGTCTAGTCTAGTTCGCTCCATTTAGTTGACTAGCCTAATTTCCTCTTTTGAGTAGTCTAGTCTAGTTTGTTCCATTGAGTGGTCTTGTCTAGTTTGCCTTTTGAGAAGTCTAGCCTAGGTATCATCTTTAAGTAGTCTAGTCTAGGTTGAATCTTTAAGTAGTCTAGTCTAGTTCGCTCCATTTAGTAGACTAGTCTAGTTTCCTCATTGAAGTAGTCTAGTCTAGTTTGCTCCTTTGAGAAGTCTGGTCTAGTTTGCTCCTTTGAGAAGTCTGGTCTAGTTTGCTTCTTTAGGTAGTCTAGTCTAGTTTGCTCCTTTGAGAAGTCTGATCTAGTTTGCTTCTTTGAGTAGTCTAGTCTAGTTTGCTCCTTTGAGTAGTCTAGTCTAGTTTGCTTCTTTGAGTAGTCTAGTCTAGTTTGCTTCTTTGAGTAGTCTAGTCTAGTTTGCTCCTTTGAGTAGTCTGGTCTAGTTTGCTTCTTTGAGTAGTCTAGTCTAGTTTGTTCCATTGAGTGGTCTTGTCTAGTTTGCTTTTTAAGAAGTCTAGCCTAGGTATCATCTTTAAGTAGTCTAGTCTAGGTTGAATCTTTAAGTAGTCTAGTCTAGTTCGCTCCATTTAGTAGACTAGTCTAGTTTCCTCATTGAAGTAGTCTAGTCTAGTTTGCTCCTTTGAGAAGTCTGGTCTAGTTTGCTCCTTTGAGAAGTCTGGTCTAGTTTGCTTCTTTAGGTAGTCTAGTCTAGTTTGCTCCTTTGAGTAGTCTGATCTAGTTTGCTTCTTTGAGAAGTCTAGTCTAGTTTGCTCCTTTGAGTAGTCTAGTCTAGTTTGCTTCTTTGAGTAGTCTAGTCTAGTTTGCTTCTTTGAGTAGTCTAGTCTAGTTTGCTCCTTTGAGTAGTCTGGTCTAGTTTGCTTCTTTAAGTAGTCTAGTCTAGTTTGCTCCATTGAGAAGTCTAGTCTAGTTTGCTTCTTTGTGTAGTCTAGTCTAGTTTGCTCCTTTGAGAAATCTGGTCTAGTTTGCTCCTTTGAGAAGTCTGGTCTAGTTTGCTTCTTTGAGTAGTCTAGTCTAGTTTGCTTCTTTGAGTAGTCTAGTCTAGTTTGCTCCTTTGAGTAGTCTAGTCTAGTTTCCTCCTTTGAGTAGTCTAGTCTAGTTTGCTTTTTTGAGTAGTCTAGTCTAGTTTGCTCCTTGAGTGGTCTTGTCTAGTTTGCTTTTTAAGAAGTCTAGCCTAGGTAGCATCTTTAAGTAGTCTAGTCTAGGTTGAATCTTTAAGTAGTCTAGTCTAGTTCGCTCCATTTAGTAGACTAGTCTAGTTTCCTCATTGAAGTAGTCTAGTCTAGTTTGCTCCTTTGAGAAATCTGGTCTAGTTTGCTCCTTTGAGAAGTCTGGTCTAGTTTGCTTCTTTAAGTAGTCTAGTCTAGTTTGCTCCTTTGAGAAGTCTGATCTAGTTTGCTTCTTTGAGTAGTCTAGTCTAGTTTGCTCCTTTGAGAAATCTGGTCTAGTTTGCTCCTTTGAGAAGTCTGGTCTAGTTTGCTTCTTTAAGTAGTCTAGTCTAGTTTGCTCCTTTGAGAAGTCTGATCTAGTTTGCTTCTTTGAGTAGTCTAGTCTAGTTTGCTCCTTTGAGTAGTCTAGTCTAGTTTGCTCCTTGGAGTAGTCTAGTCTAGTTTGCTTCTTTGAGTAGTCTAGTCTAGTTTGCTTCTTTGAGTAGTCTAGTCTAGTTTGCTCCTTTGAGTAGTCTGGTCTAGTTTGCTTCTTTAAGTAGTCTAGTCTAGTTTGCTCCATTGAGAAGTCTAGTCTAGTTTGCTTCTTTGAGTAGTCTAGTCTAGTTTGCTTCTTTGAGTAGTCTAGTCTAGTTTGCTCCTTTGAGTAGTCTGGTCTAGTTTGCTTCTTTAAGTAGTCTAGTCTAGTTTGCTCCATTGAGAAGTCTAGTCTAGTTTGCTTCTTTGAGTAGTCTAGTCTAGTTTGCTTCTTTGAGTAGTCTAGTCTAGTTTGCTCCTTTGAGAAGTCTAGTCTAGTTTGCTTCTTTGAGTAGTCTAGTCTAGTTTGCTCCATTGAGAAGTCTGGTCTAGTTTGCTTCTTTAAGTAGTTTGGTCTAGTTTGCTTCTTTGTGTAGTCTATTCTAGTTTGCTCCTTTGAGAAATCTGGTCTAGTTTGCTTCTTTGAGTAGTCTAGTCTAGTTTGCTTCTTTGAGTAGTCTAGTCTAGTTTGCTCCTTTGAGTAGTCTAGTCTAGTTTCCTCCTTTGAGTAGTCTAGTCTTGTTTGCTTTTTTGAGTAGTCTAGTCTAGTTTGCTCCATTGAGTGGTCTGGTCTAGTTTGCTTTTTAAGAAGTCTAGCCTAGGTAGCATCTTTAAGTAGTCTAGTCTAGGTTGAATCTTTAAGTAGTCTAGTCTAGTTCGCTCCATTTAGTAGACTAGTCTAGTTTCCTCCTTTGAGTAGTCTAGTCTAGTTTGCTCCTTTGAGTAGTCTAGTCTAGTTTGCTCCTTTGAGTAGTCTGGTCTAGTTTGCTCCTTTGTGTAGTCTGGTCTAGTTTGCTCCTTTGAGTAGTCTAGTCTAGTTTGCTCCTTTGAGTAGTCTAGTCTAGTTTGCTCCTTTGAGTAGTCTAGTCTAGTTTGCTCCTTGGAGTAGTCTAGTCTAGTTTGCTTCTTTGAGTAGTCTAGTCTAGTTTGCTCCTTTGAGTAGTCTAGTCTAGTTTCCTCCTTTGAGTAGTCTAGTCTAGTTTTTGGAGTAGTCTAGTCTAGTTTGCTTCTTTGAGTAGTCTAGTCTAGTTTGCTCCTTTGAGTAGTCTAGTCTAGTTTGCTCCTTTGAGTAGTCTAGTCTAGTTTGCTCCTTGGAGAAGTCTAGTCTAGTTTGCTTCTTTGAGTAGTCTAGTCTAGTTTGCTCCTTTGAGAAGTCTAGTCTAGTTTGCTCCTTTGAGTAGTCTAGTCTAGTTTGCTCCTTTGAGTAGTCTAGTCTAGTTTGCTCCTTTGAGTAGTCTAGTCTAGTTTGCTCCTTTGAGTAGTCTAGTCTAGTTTGCTCCTTGGAGTAGTCTAGTCTAGTTTGCTTTTTAAGAAGTCTAGCCTATGTAGCATCTTTAAGTAGTCTGGTCTAGTTTGCTCCTTTGAGTAGTCTGGTCTAGTTTGCTCCTTTGAGTAGTCTAGTCTAGTTTGCTCCTTTGAGTAGTCTAGTCTAGTTTGCTCCTTTGAGTAGTCTAGTCTAGTTTGCTTCTTTGAGTAGTCTAGTCTAGTTTGCTCCTTTGAGTAGTCTAGTCTAGTTTGCTCCTTTGAGTAGTCTAGTCTAGTTTGCTCCTTTGAGTAGTCTAGTCTAGTTTGCTCCTTTGAGTAGTCTAGTCTAGTTTGCTCCTTTGAGTAGTCTAGTCTAGTTTCCTCCTTTGAGTAGTCTAGTCTAGTTTCCTCCTTTGAGTAGTCTAGTCTAGTTTCCTCCTTTGAGTAGTCTAGTCTAGTTTCCTCCTTTGAGTAGTCTAGTCTAGTTTGCTTCTTTGAGTAGTCTAGTCTAGTTTCCTCCTTTGAGTAGTCTAGTCTAGTTTCCTCCTTTGAGTAGTCTAGTCTAGTTTCCTCCTTTGAGTAGTCTAGTCTAGTTTCCTCCTTTGAGTAGTCTAGTCTAGTTTGCTCATCTCAAATATTCTTATATTCATGAATCAAATTCCCGGCCAGGGTTCATGTAGATGTCCGGTTTGCTAGAGGTGATCAGGACGCAAAGTATCCAGCTATGTTAAAAAAAATAGGCTACGCTTAGATGCGTTTTCTATAATATCTTTGGATAGTAATTAAAACAGTGTTAAAAATACTTGCTAATATTCTTAGCTGAAACATATGTCCCCTTCCCCTTCGCTTTTCTTTATTCAATACCATTTTCTAATAGTACGTGCAGGCCCGGGTCTTAAGTGCCTACTACGGGCTACGCCGGGTGTCAATCGTTACAAACGATCATTTGAGTTGTGTAGGCCATTATCTAAAATAATGCCTAAGGTCGGCCTAAAGTGTAATTGTTTTTCAATCGTCACTTTAGGCCGACCTTAGAGCTGTTGGAAGTTTTGCATTTACCATAGCTGTCAAAGAACAGTTTCCTCCAAACCAATTATTTTCATACTATGAGCGTATCCTGCTTCCAAACAATTGTTCTCGCAGAATGTCTTTAAATTAAGGTGTAAACAACTAATACAAGAAAATAAATGACAACTCAGTGATGTAGCTACATATAGGCCTTGTAGGCCGGGGCCTACAACTTTCTTGAAAAATGACAAATTTAAATAACCCCCAAATGCAATGAAAAATAGCAACTTTAACACTTTGAGCAACTCTAAAATGTGTTTGATTTTTAATCAAAACAGGTTTGGTGTTTATTTAAACTACGTGCATGGTGTTTTGCTTGATTTTATTGTAATCATTGCAAATATAACTAAGTGTGTTGTGTGCATATAAAAGTCCCAACCTCACATAGAACCATCAAACCTAGAAGTTTTTAGGCCTAGCTACGCCCCTGAACTAGATGGTTTTCAACACTTAATTAATTGCTAGGCATGCAGTCTGTGGTGGTGGTGGTGGTGGTGTCTCTATTCGAAACAAAGTCGAGGTAGTGTCATTGGTGTCGTCATTGTGAAGTACACTTTATCGTTGGTCATAAAATGACACTTGTAACAAATAACACATAAACGCCGTTTGGTTGATGACGTGAGGTTAAACAATCCCCACCTTCATGTACTTTCTTATCTTTTAAATAATATTCTCTAGTTGCTCCGCGGTTTTGTTATTTGGATTTTGGCGGTTGTTTTGTAGTCTAACATTCTTATGTTCTGATAGATAAGATAATCAAGACAAACATTGATAATCTGTATAAACAAATCAAATTGATTTTTATTGTTAAGAAGTATTAAAACACAAATGTACTGAAACATACCGTATAAGTAAATCATATCTACGTCTTTGCTGACGAAAATTTTGTTTTAAATAATACATGTATAATACACAAAATATACACATGTTAATTATATATGGATAAGTACAGTCGAAACCCGATATCCAAGAGACCAGCCAAAATGCTTCGAGCCTCGCGAATATCGAGCCAAGCGGGAATGCTTACAAAGAGTAAAGCAAAATCGGCCCATGACATACACTTCGAGCCAACGAGGACATCGAGCCAAGCGATATCGAGATAAAGTTTTCGACTGTATTATAATGTTTACGTCAATAATCCTCCATGCTTAACCTACTCAATTTACGCAGAAATAATGAGACACACTGAGATCTTGGTGTGACAACCTTATTCTCTTCTACACTGGTACCATTATCGATTTTTCTTTTGTTTGACGGGCTCTCGAATTGATCCTGGTACTGTTATCAAATCGTCTTTGGTGAGACGCGGTATCGAAAAGATCATGGGTGCAATGCAGATTTGTCTTCGGTATGTCGACCTCTCGAATATACCCTGGTACTCTTATATTCCGTCTTTGATTTGACGCTCTCTCATTTAGACAGTCGTCTTTGGTATGAAACACTCGTGAATAGACCAATGATAAATTCGTCTTTGGTTAGAAGCGCTCTCGAATATAAACTGGTATCGTAATAAATACGTCTTTGGTATGACACATAATCGAAAACGGGCCTGCTACCTTTATAAAAGCGCTCTCGAATTGATCCCGGTATTATTCTAAATTCGTCTTTTGTTTGGTGCGCTCCCGAAAAGACCCTCTTACTACATTATTGATTTGACTTTTATTAGACGAACTCTCGAAAAGACCCTGGTATCGTTATAAAATCGTCCTTGGTTTGACGCGCTTTCGAATAGACCCTGTTACCATTATAAATTCGTATTTGGTATGTAACGCTCTCGAAGAGACCCTAATACCATTTAAAACGAGTCTTTTCTTTGACGCGCTTTCGGATAGACCCTGGTACCATTATAAATTCATATTCGGTATGTCGAATAGACCCTGGTACCATTATAAATTCATATTCGGTATGTTGAATAGACCCAGGTACCATTATAAATTCATATTCGGTATGTCGAATAGACCCTGGTACCATTATTGATTGGTCTTTGGTTTGAGGTGCTCTAAATAGACAAGTTTTAACATTCGTATTCGGTATGGCGAGGTCTAACATTAATATGGGACCTCTCTGGGTCTAGTAATGGAAGCTCACTACGTGAGATCTTTGCTAGATAATTTCTTTCACGATCCAACATGTACCCCAGGTGAGTATGCAACCAAAAAGTAACAAAAATAAGAACTGTCACAGGAAGTGACGAATGCTTCCGAAGTTATTATCCGGTCCAATGAAGTTTGCAGTACCTACATTCAGGAAGAGCTATCAAAACTGAACACATGTGCCAATTTATTTAAAACCCCTCTATGTATGACAAAGTTACAGCCGGGCACGAGCCGTTCTTGTCATTATATAGTACATGCATATAAGCACTATTCCATAATCATAAACCTGTAAGAGTGTCCATGACCTTTTAGGAAGGGACATGATTCTTGCATGCAACACGTCATCTGCATGTACATAGCACATGTGCCAAGCTATTTTATCATCCCCACTTGACAAAGTTACAGTCCGGACACGACCAACTGAACTCTATATGCAGCGTTCCATTATGATTAAACTCTTATTGTGGCTTTGTATTTTGAGGTAGGTAATGGGTCTTGTACTTGATATGTCGTCTTTATATATCGATAACAAAAGTGTTTTTTTTTAAATCTTCCTGTGCATGACAAAGGTACAGCCGGAATACGATCAACTATACTCTGTGTGCAGCATTCCGAAATGATTAATTGTATTCATATTGGCTGCACTGTGCGTTCATTGTATCCAAACAATTTAATTATCTGTAGATTAAGTTCGATATTTTGCGTGCGGTTTTAAACACATCAAAGTTAAATGTTTCATTTGATTAAAACTATTTGTTTGAAATGTCAAATCATTGCTTACGTAAAAATGATTAGTCAAAATACTTAAGAAGGTATATTCATAGGTAAATCTCAAAGATAAGACACACTCCAGCGTTGATCAGAAAACAGATGTCACAAATATGGGCTCATTCAGAAATTATCAGTTGCTACTCAAATCGAATTGCGGCAACTGTTTTGGATAATCGAAGTAAAAAACTGAAGGTTTAAACTTAAGACTAAATTATGTCTATAGAAAAAGATGGCATACCTCAAGACCTACTTGACCCATCTGAAGAAGCTGAAATTCACTATTACGACGCCGAAGGATCGTTAGATTCCTCTACTGCAAAGAAGCGCAAGAAAAAGAAGACTAAAAGGCATAGAAAGGACGCGATATTGGAACTAGTAAACGAGGTGGAAAACATTAGAACATTCACAGTTGGTCCTGGAAAATCAATCGTAGGTGAACTGCCTGATATCAATATAAAAAACAACGATACAAGGAAGAAAACGGATACAAAATTGGAAGAAGCCAGTGGTTTAGAAAGTATCGGTATTGAAGCTCCTGGAATACCTACCGTTAGTACTGGATTGCCAGATTTGACCCAAGAAAACAACGATATCTCGAAACGTATAGCAGAATCACACCCAATTGTCAAAAACGAAAGAGAAGAGCAAACAAAGACAAAATACATTGAAACAGATGGTGGACAGTCTCTCGATGTCGAGAGAGGGGATGGGAAAGACAGAAATCAAGACAAAGGTGAAAAAAAAACCCACAGTTGTCAACAGTGGGCCGAAATTTCTAAAGCTGTTTTTTATGAGGCTTTTAATGATAATGCATTGCGTTCTAGCTTGTTGGAGAGTTGTTGTGGCGAAAAAACGACGCCCGGTTTTGGTTTTTGTGTAGTTTAAACGTACTTTTTATGATAGAGGGTTGTCTGTCGTACAAAAAGGAGCAACGATTGAGGGCGTACAGGTAATTGAAGAAAATTTATCACTAAGTTAATTAATAAATGTCTGCTTTAAATTGATACTACTTTTGACGGTAAACTCAGGAATCACATTTCATGAATTACGATAAACTTATTTACTGATGTTCACAGGTGCTCGTCACATTGCCTGGATACAGTAATACATACTTTTCAGGGGCGTACCTAAAGCATTTTAAAATGTACGCCCATACACTTGAGAGCGGTGAAAAAAGTAAAGGTATGTCTATATTCTGGTCCCAATATAATATATGGGGTTGGAGCGGGACCGATATCCCCTGACGTGGGACTTTTTACTGGCCATTTCGCGGGAACCTTAATTCATTTGTACGCCTGGGCGTACTGGAGTATGCCTAGGTACGCCCCTGGTTTTATCCAAATCGAACGTTTTTTGTTGCAGTATTTCTACTTTCACTTTGGATAACATTTGAATGTTTTTCCAGTTACGTCATTAAAACAAGGAAAGTCGATGGTAGCCGTCCAATGAAAACGCTTCGTGTATTTAAGTCATAGCCGAGTGCGCGTTCAATGTCAAAATTGCAAGGAATGATATTTTAAGCTTCTCTTTGTAATGCATACGGAAAGTTTGCATGTTAGTCTATTTTTAATGTGTTTTAGGGGGGAAACATCCGTTGTTTTTCAACCTCCCGGTTCTTTCGTAATGGCGAATTTCAGCTTCTGGTCGGTGCATTTTGTTTTAATATGCCGTAAAGGTCAATCTTACTAGCATAAAAGGTATAGTTTTCTTGTAGATGAGAATCTTACCTTATCAGAACAGTAAAAATTATTAGATTATCTCAATTATTTTAGGAACTATGCTCTATTGATTAGGTCCGTTTGGAATTGATGATTTTTTGCACATGTTTACCTTTTATTTATTTATATATTATACTAATTTTCTTTCATGAAAAAATGTGGAATAATTTTTAAATGACATATATTCACTATTTTGACCAAAATAAATAATAAAAAATAAAAATAAAAATGTATTACTGTATCCAGGCAATGTGACGAGCACCTTTGCTGATGTTATGTACACTCAACGTTAACACAATCACAAAACAATCTATTTCTAAATTATTTGATAAAAAAGAGAAATAATCACCCTAAAAGAACTATAAAGACAACACAAATATAGAATTTCTCTTCAGAATACCCCATTGAAAAAAACGCTATTGTTTTACTAAGATAATTATATTTTCGTCAAATCCGATATTGTCATTGTCATTCGGATCAACTAGGCCATTTTTATCAAAAACAACCTCGGATGTATATATATGTATAGTTTACAAGGTCAGAAATCGGTACACTTTCAGTCCGCTGCAACTAGATCGCGTAGTAATTTAATTTAGCAATTAAACTTATTGACTTAACTGTAAGGAATCTTAATTATGTTTACAGTTGTACACTGGCAAGTAAACTAAGATCAATAACAACAAGCTACATATTACATTTAAATAATGGCATAATTCAATATTTTACCATCTACTTCTACTGGTGTACCGGCATACATCCGAGGTCGATAAAAATGGCCGAGGAGTTCCGGATGTGTCATTGTTTTTAACGTATTCGCTCTACAGGTGGCGTCCATGTATTGCAATTTATTTGTTGACCATGCTGCCTTGCATTTGGCTGCTACAAATTCACCGATATGATGTTGCAATAGCGACAACGGATGAAATAACTACCATACAACCTACAAGTACCGTCTCCACAACAGCAAAGTATAATACCACGACAACATCAAAACCAGGAGTGTTGGTAAGATTATTCTTAGAATAAGATTATCAGAAAATATTTTTGGCCTTCGACAAATTCTTTGCAATTGCATGTAGAACCTTTACCATTTGATAATTCATACTTTTCTTGTAATGAAGGCCAATAAATTTGATTTTATATTCGTCGAGCGGCGAGAGAAATAAAAATACAGTTTTACGTTTCGTTAAAACATCAGGAACGGGCGATCTTTACCCAGAAGTTGCTTAATAATTAAAATTCTACATTCTAAGCGTAGGGTTAAGGAAACACTCCCATGTGGGTTATCAACAAACATATTGTATAACTGTACGGGTCTTTGCTGAAATTATCCGAGCATTTGATAAAACAATGCCATACAAGAAGGAATTTCATTGGCATTTAAACATGACGACCTTTTGGATAGTGACGATTTCCAAATGTAATTATTCATTTTTCGGCAATTTCTTGATAAATAAAGTCGATGTGTAATGCATCGTATTAAGCATTTTTGAAAAGTTGCCACCTTGTCAGTGTGATATGGAACGCCCGATACTTTGGAGGGTGCAATGACCTTGCGAAAGTCCTTTAATCCGTTAAGAAGTTAAAAACAAACATATCTAGAATTGTAAATCTGGTTCCTCAGAGATCGCATACGCACAATGATTTTAATACAGTTAAACAAAAAATGTTGTTTTGCAGGATTCAATAGCCAACACGATTCTGTCTGTTGAAGATTCAACATGGATCGTTGTGATTCAAGAGCTCATGATCTACGTCCTTCTGTGTGTGGTTTGGCTTCTTGATAACGTGCCGCACGATTTGCTCTCACAGCAGTTAATTGCATTTCTGGCATCAGCGTCCGACATTATGGAGCTGTATGCACTTTTCGACGAATCTGCCGTACAGAAGGACTTTACTGTCACCTGTGTTGTGCTTGGTGTTTGGACGGTCAGCTTTATCCAGTTTGTTCCCGTCTTACACCAACGATCTTCCACTAACAAAGTTCAAGATTCGTCTATGATGACTGACATAAGGAATTCATACGAGCATGGTCCTTGGGAAATTGCGGAATGTATTGTAGCCATTATTTTCCAAGACGGTCCATTCTTGAGCGTGCGGCTATTTGTAGTCATCGATCTTCAGTTAGTTACGTACAGTTTAGTGTTTTTCTTGATAAAGAACCTCCTGTCTCTAGTTCTGCTTGTTTATAGACTGATCGGACTTTGCAGTAAGGAAAAATAAACAAAATGCACAACAAAATGTTTCCATAGTTTACGTCGTTATACATGTACGTTGTTTGAAAGAAATTTAGAACAATACAATGAGTCAAATTATGAGTTTATGATTCATCATATTTGCGAATTTCTTATTTGATATCTGATGTATTCATATACTGAAAATACATTTTTGTCGATATGAAGGAAGTGATATATGAAGAAGAAAGCGTATGTTTGTGAAGGCGTCAGAAAGTCAAATCAACAGTTTCACTCTTTCATGCATGTAAAACATGAAAGAATTAAGGTTAATAATCAAAACAATTTAGGGGCTTATATCAATTACAGAAAAACACATATGTTAAAGGGACTCGGCACCAGATGGTCCCAAACTCGGCAAATACAGTATTTCCTTAAAACAAGACTAAAATTGTCAACTGTATGAGGCCGGTAATACATCATTTTACATGATTAAAAGAATATATTGTCGCTGTCGCAGCTGAATTTACCGTTCAAAAGGCGCATAATGGTTTCCAGTTTAGTGTGTGTATACTTAGCATTTGAAAGTCACGTGATTGGAACAGATACATGTTATACTCCCGAAAAAGATAGTTTCTCAAAACTATATAAAGATGAAATGTTGAAAAGTTTTAGTTGTTTGCCTTCCTCTCGGCTTTAGGCCCGCCTTTAACGAAAATTAAAATTAAAAAGCGCTGAAGCAGTTTTCCCTTGCCTCAATCCTATATTGGAGAGGAAGAGTACTTTAAAGAAGTAGACGAAAACTCCATTATTTGACCTTATTTTTGACATTTTTAAACATTCTGTTGGAACTTTGAAACAGTTATTTTCACCACAATTCATCTCTTCATACTTTGTCAAAAGCTTTTTAAGGTCTATAAATGCAGTGTTACAAGTATATCAAATAATTATGTTCATTTACAATTATATCCATGCATCTGACTTTGCTATTGATTCAAGTCCAAATTCCTTCCTCGGTAATTGGGGAAATTACATATTCGTTATTACTATTATCATTACCATCTTCAATAGTTTTAGCATTTATTTCAGCATCATGGTTTACATTGTCGTGAATGGTTTGACGGTCCCTTATTATTTATACTTTTCCAAAATAAAATAAAACCTTTTGAATTCTAAACTCTGTCATTTTATAACTTGCTATGAATTGATTTGTATATAATTGGATTTTTTTCCCTTTTTTAAAGTATTATTTCATAAGCTATGGTATATAATATATACGACCAAACCATACGAAGAATTTACTGTTTATGTTCAGGTATTATGGTATGCAAACGTTGATACAGACGTTTCAATAAATTTGGTCTAATATTGTGGTTGCTTTTTGTATATGTTTGCAATTTTCTAGAATACATTATAAAATAAAGTTTCTGAGAAATGTTTCTGCTTTCTTTACAATATTATCCATTGATTTAATATTTGGTTCGTGTGCGTTCCTAATAGAAACCTCCTCCATCTTGGCACCAGTCATCTGCTCTTATACATTTCGGCTCATTCTGAATGTATCAGGTTTCACTTACGTTTTAATTAGGTGGCTCTCATCAAACATGTCCAATAGTGACAAACTTGACCTCAATACCAATTTAGAAGACTTAATCAGAGAGTGAAAAGGCATAAATGATCAATAATTAAAACCACATCTGTCTTGTTTTACAATATACAGAAGTGCTAGTCACATTTAAAAAGAAACAATATGCTACAGCATATCATTTTGACAATGCATTGTATTGTAAGTTCCTTTACATTTTGTACCATATCGATGATTAATCTACCTATTTATCAATAATGGAATTCAGCAACTTTGCTACAGGCTAACAGACTAACTCTGAAAATCTGGGACCAATAACAATCCCAGATAGGATTTACAGAGGCGTAGGAGCTGTGTCGACAGGGGTTGTCGCCACTCCTTATTTGACGAGCGGCAAAACATGCCTTTTAATATGAAAAAGTTACTGCAATGATACTGTTGCCGTCCTTGATACAATAAAATGTTCAGCAATTACAGTCATTTTACCAGCGTCTTGTGTAGGTCACCTTGATACCGGCTTGAAGCAGGGAGAAATATGCTCACCTTTGTTATGGGCCATGTTTATCGAAGATCTAGAATTATCTTTACAATCTTATCCAGAAAGTGGAATCACGTTGGAACATATAACTTTGATATTATTCCTTTATGCCGACGACATGGTAATATTAGCGGAAACGGCCGAAGATCTACAACGAAGTTTGAACAGTCTATCCGATTATTGCAAGCGTTGGGGTTTGCAAGTCAATGCCGATAAAAGTAAAATCATGGTTTTCAGAAAACGAGAAAGGCTGAAACGTAGCGAAAGTTGGGTCTATAACAATTTGGTAGTAGAAATAGTTGACCAATTCACGTACCTAGGAACGATATATAGTAGTAACGGCCAATTCAACAATAACCAGCAAATGCTAGCGGGAAAAGCTTTAAAGGTTATGTGTACTTTAAGTGGAAATTTAAAGGGCTTTGATTTAGCCCAAAGACACAGTGTAACCTTTTTGACGCGTTTGTTGGTTCGATATTAAGTTATGGGTGTGAAATATGGGGATATTCCAATGCTAAAGAATTGGAAAGAGTACATCTGAAGTTTTGAAAGCGTATGCTAGGTGTAAAGCTTTCAACAAGTAATGTAGGTGTTTGTGATGAATTTATTACTACCCTCCACATTGTTTTCTTTGTATTATTATATGTTTTGTTTTATTTTGTTAATGAATTGTTTGTATGTGTATTTGTTTGTTTTTGTGTGTATGTAGACTTCTGTGATTGCTTGTATGATGAGAGACTATGAAGTCTAAATCAAAATAAACTTCTGTTCTGTTCTGTTCTGTTCTGTTCTTGAGTTAGCCATGCGTGCAATGACTGCAGCACGCTTTCCATTTATTAATCCGATAAATACATGGTCATCATGTGAATTGCAGAAAAGAATAATAGCACGCGCCACTGAAATCACGTGGCGAGCATTCCCTTGCTAAAAATAGTAGGCAGGAGGAGCTTTCACTGTCGCTTGAATGCAATCGCCAATCGCTGTTCGAATATCCTGGGTGTAAAAATAATCCACGTGCGTGATTGACGTCGGCACATAACAACTTTCATCAACCTGTTCTGATAGGAATTTCGCGACTTTCAATGAATATGCGGGTTGTATTTCATATAATGTCATCAATAAAGTGTCATTATAAATGTATTGGTGTTGTTTTTCATTTTATAATATGTACCTAACTAAGTGAGTTATCATAGCTTTTTTTTTCAAAGGTTAGTGCCAATTAAGCCAATACTGTGCGCAGTATATACTTATGAAAAGTACTTCGTCTTTGGCATTCAAAGATAAAATACGAGATCAACATGTACAAAAATCTTAAGAAAGGAAAGCAGAATGCGATTCTGGTCGCCAACAAACACTGTTTGCATTCTGTACTCCTCTAAAGAAACAGAAGGAAGCTGATGCGCAAAAGGTACCTGTTTTTTTCGTTTGACGATTAATTAAAGTGATATCTCTTATTCGAAGGCAATACATACACATGCATGTGAATTACTGACAACACGTTGTAACTGTTTTTTTAATAACAGAAAGCGCAGAATTATTAAATGTTTGGTGAATGCTAAAAGATTTACTGTTGTCTACTATAGTCTCATCAGGTAGAAATACCGTGTTTTATGCTTATTTCTTTCAAAGATTAAACTCGGTACCCTTTATAAGAACCATTGTTTTCGACATTTATTCTTTGGAATATATACACATTATTATTAATTGTGGGAAATCTAGTTTGGGAGTAAGAGTGCATCTTTAATTTGTACATCAATATTCATTGCATGACGCGTTTTAAAAGTATACCTACAATGGCGTTTTTATAAAGTAAATTTGTTTAGAATAAGATGTGTTGTCGTTCGGCAATAGTAATGTGGGTCAAGTTTCATCAAATAAATAAGTATTCAAAATGATGTACATGTATTTTCAGGACGCCACACTATGCACCCCTTCTGCCGTTGATGACTCCGTGGTATCAGCGCCGAGCACCACTACGCCACTACCAACAAAGCAAAGCTCATCATCACTTGCAGCGCCCAACAAACCAACGGCATCACGAAACAACGCCAGAAACTTCAAGTCAACTTGGTTGCAGACATATCCGTTTGTCCGGTTTGATACAACACTACAACTCCTCTTCTGCAAAGCATACGAAAGAGCCGGTCGGGCGAACGTATGAACCACGGGATGCGACAAGATGAAAGCCGACGCCATTCGTAAACATGCCTTGACTTCAGACCACAAGTTTGCCGTTGCCGAACAGGAAGCCAGTGGAAGCATGGATGTTGCTGCAGTTCGAGCCGCCGAGAAGGAGCGTGATCTTGTGTAGGGGATAATGCAGAATCTCTGCTACCTGGCTAAACGGAACGACGCGTCGAGCGCTATCAGCGATTTAAATAAGTTAATCATCCACCACAACGTCTCCAAGTTCCAGCCAGCAGTGAAATCTGACAACACCCTACCATATGCGAACCACGAGAGCGTGAAGGAGATGCAGGAAGCCATGAGGGACGTAGTACGACAACAGCTGATCGACGACATAAGAGACAGCGACATGTACGCCATGATGTGCGATGAGTCTACGGATGTGTCTAATGAAAAGACTCTTGTTGTATATGTGCGTTATGCAAAACGTGGCAGGGCTGAAACAAAATTCTTTGAAGTATCGGAAATAAATGGGGATGAATGTAATGCCGTCGAACTATGTGAGACGATCAGCAGAGTTTTAGAGTCAATGGGTGTCAACCTTGAAAACATGTGCTGCATCACTACTGACGGTGCGAGTGTGATGACAGGTGTACGTGGAGGCTTAACAACACTCCTGAAAAGAAGAGATCCCCATCTTCTGAGCATCCACTGCATAGCACATAGACTGGCCCTGGCTAGCGGACAAGCAGCAGACAAGGTGCAATATTTAGTAAAATATCAGGCCATGATTAATACCATCTTTAAATATTACAACTATTCACCCAAACATCAGTCTAGGCAAAGAAAATTTCAGGAAGTGTATAAAATGGCCGAAAAAAAATTCAAGCAGACATTTCATACACGCTGGCTCTCATTTGAAGGAGCTGTTGATGCTGTCATCATCAACTACGACGCTCTCCTTACGTGCCTTGAGATGGAGGTAGCTGAGGACAGTGACCCAGTGACTGTTGGCTTGCTGAATTTTGTCAGCAACTACAAGTTCTTGTCAACGTCGTACATGCTTCGAGATCTGCTGTCGAAGTTATGTACATTGAGTTTGGTCTTCCAGATGACAGATGTCAACCTGACCCAGCAGACCATCACTCTGGAAGCCACTCTGCAGTCCCTTCAGGAGATGACAACAACCCCTGGCCCCATTTTCTGGCCAGCCTACCTGATGGGTACCAGAATGGGTTTGACTTTGGAGATGATGGCCACAATAACTTCATCAAATGTTCAAATAAGGAAATAGACGCCAGTGAAAACATCCGCAGCACGTATATCAATCACGTCATCGAAAACCTAGAGGCCAGGTTCACCGACAATGGCATAATCTCAAACTTTGCAGTGCTGAACCCAGAGAATCTGCCACAAAATTCCACAGACTTAGCCACCTATGGAGACCAACAGATCCATGACCCGGGAAAGCACTATGGTCCCAGCATTACCAACCAACAATCACCAATGACAGTAAGTGAAAAACACCTCAAGTGTGAGTGGTCCTTATTCAAACATCACATGGACAAGAACTACCGGACAATTACATTCTCCAACATGGCAGAGACTGTGCTCACAAGCAAAACACTGGTGGCATCTTACCCTAACCTCTGCAAGATCATGAAGATTGCCATCACTCTGCCACTCTCAACTGCTGACTGTGAAAGAGGTTTCAGCAAGTACAACTTAATTAAAACCAAACCCCGAAATAGACTCACCCCAGACAGTGTAAATACTCTAATGACAATAACAGTTGACACACCAGATCTTGACCACATGAAGGACTTCAACTTCTGCAAGGCCTTCGACCTATGGGCATCCACCAAACAGGGAAAGATCAACACATTCTTTAAATAAGAATGTGAAGAATTATACTGATGAGTTGATCGTGATAGTGATAGTGTTCTAGTATATATGGGTTATGATATTTATGTACTTGCTTTTGATTCATGCTGATTTGCCGCTGCAAAACCGAAAGTAGGGTGTTTTTATGAATTTACCACATATTTCAGACTGTTAATTGCCATTTGTATGAATATGATATATAAATGAATACATGTAATATGTATGGGCTGTACATAAACAAACCAGTGTTTCATTTAAGCCCGCAGAGCATGCAGAGGCGGTGGGCGAGGCAAGACATATCGATATTGTATAGCTTATTGTGGAGTTGCAGTAATTGAAAAATGGGCACATTACTAAAACAGACATAGCTATAACATTCTAGTGTTCCGTGGTATACTTCTTTTGCACACGACATCCCTCCTTTCATCAGTTGAATGAATTTTTACTGGCTTGTTGTCAATTGCCGATTTGTTTTCAGCAGAGACGGACCGGTGCATGTGCAAATAGGGTACCGTTTCAGTAGATTTCGCAGAGGGTACCGATATGGATATATGCACCGTGAACCTAGTCTTGATAACAGAATATTGTACATCGATAATTCGTGACGTCTACGGTCTCGACTCAATTTTGACCAGGAGCTTCAGATTAAAAGCCATAGTTGCTAAACTGGACCATGAATATGTTAACTGCTAATGATGACACACATATATGTAGAAGGCACTAGCAAATTAATAAATTTTAATGACTCATATTCTGCCATCAAAGGTGAGTAACTTTCGTGTAAAAAACACACACTAGTGTCTTTAGATGTATTATACGTACTACATTTAATTCGCATATTTGTACTACATTTAATTCGCATATTTTGACAAATAATTGAACTGTTTAATTGACACCAAATCAAAGAACCATTATACTCCTATAATTAAATGACTATCCTCATAAACTGAGTATGTTCGCTTCTGCTTAAAACGTAGAAAGCCAAATCGGGCGTTCTACAATAATAGGTTCCCAAGTTCTCCATGTTATTTAAATATGTTTTTCATGATAATTTTCACTTACAAATTAAATTGTCATTTTTTGACTTTCATGTCTTCACGGCCTGTAAACGCCAGCTCCACCACTTTACGGTGGTGCAAAGAAAAAGAGCTGTCGACACTTCCGTGGTGGAGCTGTGCCCTATGTTTACATGAACAAACGTGAGTATGATTTATATTTTATTTGATAATTTCATTTTACTGACATATTTCGAAAATCGGAGGATGTGGTACCGTGTAAGAACACTTCTACTGTAGGCTGGTTACTATTTCGTTTCAATATTGTGCAAACTGTGGTGTCAGGAGCTTTCCTACCGAATCGGACTTGTGCATATTTTGTGATCTGATTGCATAGCAATTGTACATTTCGGTGCTTACACACCCCGTAAGAACATTCTCACGCATGCAAACATAACTGTTATGTATAATACTTATGCCAGAACACAACAAAACTGATAAGCACTTTTTAAAAAGGAAAAATGCACATATTTATAAAAGTGGTGGCGCTGTTGCCCTAGTGGTGGCGCTATCGAGTATGTTTTGCACTCGAAGTAATATAAAAAGTTAACGCTTTTGGAATGAATACAACAGTTGCTATGTTTATCATTCATTGAACATTATGCTGGTTATGCATACTACTTGCGGAAACAAAACTCTACGCGAACTACCTTAACCTTACTGAAAACTATTTCGAAAACAAGCGGCTAGGTGCTGTTAATTTTACCATATAAATATAAGTATCTATCATGTGTGTCCGGTACGGATAGAAAATCCGACCCGAGTGCACGCGCGTAAGCCGGTAAAGAGGTTTACCGAGTTACCGGCCACGTAGCGTGACCGAAGGACCGATTTTTCTTTCCGTACCGGAAAAACGTGATTGATATTTTTTCTTGCATATCTAAAATTATCAATTTGTGGAAGAATTGAGGTAAAAAACGCACTTTTGTACATTTTACCAAAAAGCGCGTGAAACGTTGTTTACTGACGTCATAAAGCGCAGTAATTTTAAATCACTATTGATGTCAAATAGTAACTATTTAAAACGCGTTATTACGATTATTCATTATCTATTTCAATTAATTGCATACTTATAATTGATTGCGCTTTTTTTAAATGAAATAATGTACTTTTCATAAACCATACAATAAAAGAAATAAGAAGTAGCGCGTTGTGGCGCATAACTCATCTTACATGGTGGTGTAAGATGCGTTTTTCCAGCACTGGTCAAATGACCGGGAACACACGTCCGGTATGCAAGAATACCTCTCTCATAACCGGACCCACATGATAGATATTTACAGTTATATGGTAAAATTAACAGCACCTAGCCATTTATTTTCGAAATAGTTTTCAGTAAGGTTAAGGTAGTTCGCGTAGAGTAGTCCGCGTAGAGTTTTGTTTCCGCAAGTAGTATGCATAACCAGCATAATGTTCAATGAATAATAAACATAGCAACTTTTGTATTCATTCCAAAAGCGTTTACATTTTATATTACTTCAAGCGCAAAACATACTCGATAGCGCCACCACTAGGGCAACAGCGCCACCACTTTTATAAATATGTGCATTTTTCCTTTTTAAAAAGTGCTTATCAGTTTTGTTGTGTTCTGGCATAAGTACTTTACATAACAGTTATGTTTGCATGCGTGAGAATGTTCTTACGGGGTGTGTAAGCATCGAAATGTACTTGCTATGCAATCAGATCACAAAATATGCACCAGTTCGATTCGGGAGAAAAGCTCCTGACACCACAGTTTGCACAATATTGAAACTAAATAATAAACAGCTTACAGTAGAAGTGTTCTTACACGGTACCACATTCTCCGATTTTCGAAATATGTCCGCTAAATGAAATTATCAAATAAAATATAAATCATACTCACGTTTGTTTATGTAAATATAGGGCACAGTTCCACCACGGAAGTGTCGACAGCTCTTTTTCTTTGCACCACCGTAAAGTGGTGGAGCTGGCGTTTAGAGGTCGTGGTCTTGCCGGGTGCTACTCCCGTGCCATTCGGAGCTCCTCGGCCATTTTTTCAAAAACAACCTCGGATGTATGCCGGTACATCTGTTGAAGTAGTCCGTATTTTTTTTAATAAAAGCATTAATTAAATGTAGTGTTTAAGAGTTTTATTCATTGATCTCAGTTTAAATTGATTGCCAGTGAAGTGTATTATTGCAAACATAATTACGATTCCCAAGAGTTAAGTCATAAATTTTAACTACTAAATAAGATTACTACGCGATCTATTTGCAGCGGACTTAAACGTACCACTTTTTAAGTATGTAAACCGTCCATATACATCCGAGGTTGTTTTTGAAAAAATGGCCGAGGAGTTCCGAATGCTCCCGTGCTTCTCTGACTGAACACGTGACTTTGTTTACTTCCGGGTTCGAGATTACGTCAAGAAAATTGCAAAATAAATCACAAGAACTATTGCGTTTTCTGAAAAAAACATGTCAATCAACACGGCACATGCCAATGGAGGGGTGTTAATATTTACTGGAGAAAGGTGAGCATCCTGTATATTAATTAAATTTCTATAATTGAATTCGGAATCAGCTGAATTATGAAAAATAATGCTTAACTGCTTAGGATTTCGGATAAACATATTTCGGATGTCAATATATTAAATTAAATTAAGAGTCAATTTTAAAGCGTAGCATGCCACATCCTGAGTGTAGGAGACGTCTTTATGATTGTAAGGTTGTTTAATCGAAGATAAGTGTAACCTTGTGGGCTAATCTACTCAGTTAAAGCCTTGATGGGTTAGAAAAACCAGGACAGCTAAGATGTCTTTATAGTTTTGTCAAATTTAGTTGAGAAATAACATACTGTATCTTACGGGAAGCAAATGAAAAGTAACATGAAGAAAGAAGGAAAGAGACAAAGGATTTAATAAATTGTGCATATACAAGTGTTAGTCCAAATAATTGTATGTTGACGGATTTTTTTTTAGATATTTGATATGGCAAATCCTTCACGTACAAATTGTTTAGTGTCAAAAGTGGGTAGTTGTTCCGATCAGGATTCCAGGTTAAAGCATATAGCGTCTATAAAATATCATAAAAACAAGAAATATTACCAGATAATGTTATTTTATATTAGTTCCGTACACAAAAATTAAATATCCAACTTATAATAATGAGCTTGAACATAACGATATATACATGAAGGGCACCTGCAAGGCTTTAGGGCACAGTTTTAAATCGCTCGGAACATTTCGGCCATGGCTGAGTTGTTACGATTGTATAACGAGGTCTATCTCGAAGCTTTGTCAGAGGAGGCCGAGTTATTACGATTGTATCGAGTTGTTCCCCTTCGCATAATTGTTGTCTGTGTCAGTCAACTTTCGTTTTATTGAAAAGGTAAACAACTTGTTTTAATGCATTAAATGCTTGTTTAGTGCAAAATAACATTTCACTAACATGGTAAAATATGAATATAACTCTTTATGATCAATTTCAACCATACAATACTTCACTTAAAAGAATTTCAATATTTTTAAACACCCCCGTTTTTTGCACATTCCTGTTTAGACGTTAGGGATTGGAAGAATCCCGTATAACACGTCTATTATTTTAGACTAATACAAGTGTGTACTGTGAATGCAACAATTATGTAAGTAAAGTGTTCATTGCCATCGCAGCCATGACAGGATAATTAGTATTCACACTGAAGGCATTCATACATAACAAAACAAATATGCCTGGGAAACACTCACACTAGCTATAATTTAACATCTGGTTACATAAGGATAATTTTTTTTTTGACTTAGGACTAGAAGGGTTTAGAACTAGTCAGTAAAAACAGCTGTTTCAGAACCAGAGTCTGAAGATTTTTGTTTTTGCTAGCTTACACGCTAAGGAGAATATAATGAATGTGCATTTATGTGGCTAGGGTAACATAATGAATGTCCAAATGTTTAAAAAGTTCCCTTAAGATCATTAGTGTGGCTTGGTTTAGCACTACAGTAATAATATAAGTTCACAAAGTCCAAACATATATCTTTTGGGGTGCAGGTCTAAGTGAACCACTTCCTAAGTGAACAACTTCCCAAGTGTACCATTTCAGGACCAAGTATACCACATTATTACTTTTGACGTCATCATATTGTCACTTTCACTTGATATTTAAACAATGTTGTGATCGAGCGTCCAAATCTGGGATAACATTGTGCTGGTATGACTTCTCCTCTACCAATTATTGTTACATTGTAACCAGCCTTTTTAAATTAAAACATAAATCTATAAATCTACACCATTACCCTTTCATTTTTTAATGTTTTGCTTGTTCATTTTTGATAATTTTTTCAATTAACAAACAAACAGTTTGCTATGTGTTCCCGTGCACAGAGCCTGAAGGTCAAATTATGAGTAATGACCAAGACTATTTTAGGGGTGGTAAGGTTGTGGAATTTTGATCTCTCTGTGTCTGTCATAATTCATGAGGAAATTTAATTTAGTCAGTAAGTTGTGTCTTACCCATGACATTGTATCCCCTGTTCTTCCTGGCTCATATATAAATGTTAGAGCCTTGAAGCCTTTACCTGACCCTCATTATGAAGGGAAGTGACCCATACTTTAATTTTGAAAGACTGTACATGTGAATGATTATTTTTCAGAATCCTGCTATACTGTGATAATGTCGAGATGGGATTTGAACCCAACACGGTTCCACATTTCAAGGGGAACAAGACCGGCACACTGTACCTCACTACTCACCGGGTATTGTTTTCTACATGATGTTTACCAGGACCCGTATTCACAGTTTGAGACTCAGAAAAGCTGAATTTTAATTTTGTTGTAACCAAGCTATTTTATGAGAAAAGATGGTAATAAATGATGTTTTTGTTACGAATAATCTGTTCAATCATGCACAATTCTTTTGTCAAACTTTGTCATATTATTTATAGATATTTTTTGTAACATTTAAGAATTTAGTTTTTTGAGCCTTAGTCTGAAACTGAGACTCAAAACGTTCGAGAAAACAGACCGAGGACCACTTGCTTATTCAGCTGTCGTAGTGTACAAGTGTCAATCACAGAGACTTGAATGTTTGATGCAGGTCCCAACAGCTGCCGCTGGCTTACTTCAAATAGTTGCCTGTGGCCTCAGCTGGGTAAAATCAGTCTTCACACTTAAAACAAAAAACTTTTTATGGCCTGTTTATCAGGTCATGCTCAAATTCCACTAGGGTTATGTTTTGGATACTTTCAAGTCTCTATGAGAGTGGTGTCAATGTATTTGTAATCCAGGCCTGTATACTATGTGTTGCGCGATATTCATTAAGGAAGAAAAGCTGTAGTTGCAGTATTGATACCAGTAGTTATTTGCTATTGCACTTCAAAGTTTTGATTTTCTTTTTAGTTCAATGTGGAAATTTCTTTTTAAATCGAAACGAAAAGGACGAAAGTCGAGTTATTGTGAAAGCCTTGGTGAAATTAGGTACAAACATTGCCTGAGATAATATGCATAGGTACAACAATATTCATAACTTTGGTCTTACGAATTATTTAGTCATGCCTGTGGTGTTTTTAATAAGCTTACCATAGTCCATATGATTTAGAATTGTCTTCTATCAGTTTCATAAGTATTCATTTTACACCCTTCGATCATCAGTAAATATAACACAGAAATCACTGGGATTCAAACTGGACAATATTCTTCAAAAACTAGTGGTCAAAATTTGCCCTAACCTGCAAGCCCTGCACATATACATTGCTTGCCAGGCTGTCCAAAATCTTATACATGCAGGCTTGTCACAATTACATTGGCGATGTGATAAATATCAGGAGCATTGAGCTTGATAATATTGAAGATGATCTTAATATGTCACATGCTGAGGGAAATCGGTCCCTGCATTGTCAGTCAAATATGCCAGATGATATACCAACTGATAACCAGTCTAGACTGCTTCTCACTGCACTGGAAACAAGATTTACTGGAATATATGAATTCAAGTTTGTGGATTCAAAAGCCTTATTTTGATGATTGTTAAGTACATATTTATCGTTAATCACCCATTTCAGGTAATCTTCTGTAACAAGAATAAAAAGGACATGTTGCAGTCATTCAGTCTTCCGTTCCTCCAAATGCGGGGGGTGGAGCTAGAACAGCCTGTGTTTGGAGCTAACTACATCAAGGGCAAGATGCTGGACGAAGCTGGAGGTAGGAAATTTATGGCTGCCAGAGGTTTTTCTGTTACTTTGCTATGATTTATCTTTCATTACAATGTCCTGTAAGATGGTTACAACATTTTCGTCTAAAATTTTGTCACTGTGACATGCTCAAATGGTCATATTGTTGTTTACAAATCAAAATAAGAAAACACAAATTTCAACGTAACAGAATAATCCATTCCAAAGACAATTCTTTCCAGACATTCTCTACCCTCAGAAAAAGTCTAAATCAAGTTTCTGTAACAAAACTTTATGGGGATGGTATCAATCAAAAGCCACATAACAGCGCTCATCTGCCTGGTATTGCATGATAAGAGCCTGCTGGTAAATGTTCTGTTGTGACAATTTATGTCTAAATGCAAACAAATAACGGATCCAAACGAATGGCAAAATTCAAACTCTTTCAATTGAATATTAGAATATTCAATCACCAAAATGAATCTCATAGAAGTTGAACTAAAATGTTATTATTTGCTATAGTAATATCTGGGTCCTTTTTAATCTTTTTTTTTCATAGCCGGTACAGGCGATGGACCCTGACTTTTCCCAAATTAAGCCTATGAAATTCCCCATTAAAAAAAATCCAACAAATACCAATACAATTTGAACAAACAAAACACAAAATCAAATAATTTCAATTCCACAGTATTTATAAACAAATCTATCATTACACATCCTTACAATCATGTGGCCTACATTAATCAAATAAATTTCAAATATTTGACAGGGAACTGGAGTGGAGAGGGCAAGTTTAAGATGTGGTTCAAGAGTGGAGGTGCGATAGAATTTGGCCAGGCCATGCTCAGAGCTGGAAAACTGGGTAAGAACAGTCAGCAAAATTAGTCTGTTGGATGAACAAGCCGGAATTCATATACTTTTGCCTGGCATTAATTTTTAGCTCGAAAAATAGGTGGGATATACTACTCGCCGTCGGCGTCAGGTTAAAGTTTTGGGGCAAGTTGGGATTTTCACTTATAAGTCCAATACCTTTCATTCAATTGAGTTAATACTTCACACAGTTGTTCAGGGCCAGCACATGATGAGGTTAGATAACTCCATATTATTCTTTACACAGATTATGGCCCCTGATTGACTATGGAACTTAGGTTAAAGTTTTAGGGCAAGTTGGAATATTTATTAATAACTTCTATACCCTTTGTTCAATTGATTTAATACTTCACACAGTTGTTTAGGACCATCACACAATGAGGTTTCATAACTCCATATTATCCTTAATACAAGTTATGGCCCCTGATTGACTTAGGTTAAATTTTTATGGCAGGTTAAAATTTTAGGGCAAGTTTGGATTTTCACTTAAAACTCCAATGCCCTTCATTCAATTGACTTAATACTTCAAACAATTGTTCAGGACCAACACCCAATGAGGTTACATAACTCCATATCCTTAATACAAGTTATGGCCCCTGATTGACTTAGGTTAATGTTTTAGGCAAGTAAAAGTTAAGGGCAAGTTGTGATTTTAATAAAAAAACTTCTATACCTTTTATTCAATGCACGTAATAAAATTCAAAATTATTTACGACCATCTTTCAACAAGAAACATAACTCCATTTTAACCCTAAATACAAATTATGTCCCTTGAATATATATATTTTTTTTATTTCTTTTGACAGGCACATTTTTAAATTCTAAATCAGTTTTCGATCACTGGTAAGAATTGCGGATTTGGCAATAAATTTTAAAATTAGCATGACTCTAAAATCAGATTGTGTTAAAGCTGCACTCGCACAGATTGACTGTATTGACAACTTTTTAGATTTTTGTCATAGAATTAGCCAATTATTGCGTAAATGTCATTTTTTTAAACGTAAGTATGAAACCTGAGATCTGATCTTTTGTCAACAATCTGATATCACTGGTTTTCAATCATTAATGCAAAATTCTAAGATAGTGCAGCTTTTAGTTCTGATAAGTATAGAAAACCTTTTTTGTCTAAGTGTACATGCATTCAATTGTTAATGTTATTAAACATCATTTTATAGAATTAATGCTGCTGAATAATCAAATCAGTTGGACAACTTGGCTTCATCTCATATGCTTGAAATGCAGTGTTTTATGTCATAAGATAAGGCTTGACTACTTTGGTGTAAATCATAAATTAACAGCATACTTATGATTTTGTTTCACATTTTGAATATAGTTCAAGAATAATTAAATTGATGCAGTTGAACACAGTATTCAATACTGCATTAAGAATTAATTTTGTTTTTGGTTTCTTAAATCAAATCTATGATTGTCTCAATAATCTGATTGAAAATATATTTTGTTTTAGCTCACCTTTGAAATTAATTAAAAACAGCTTTGAATTTGACTCAATTTAGAAGACCAACAAATATGTATGTTTTGTGAAAAGATTATGGTAATTGTTTTAAGAAAGTTGAATGTTTATACATGTCGTTATATGCTATTCCATATTTCAGCATCCCGGAACAGGCCTGCCCAGCCACCGCCGTACTCCCCTCCCCAGGGACCTTTCTACCAGGCCCCACCCCCTGCATACAGTGCACCCCACACGGAGTACTACGCATGGGTGCCGTACCAGACATTCCCCACCGCTCCACCACGTATGATAAACTTAGGACTGACATATTTAAAAAAATAAAGCCTTTACATGTATTTCCCAGGGTTCTCAATAACTTTTGGCTGAACAGTCCCTAAAAAAATGTTACCTACTAGTAACCAATGGTGAATTCTAACCGGCCAAAAGTCAATTTGAACCGTCAATTTTGGCTGCTAGATGCTTCTAATTGAGAACCCTGGTTACATATGCTAATAATTGATGAATCATAAGGTGTTGCAATTGACAAAATGCAATGTACAAAGTGTTGATTAATTGTCAGTTTTGCAAAAAAAAAAAAATTTGAACTTTTGTCAAGATAATAATCAGATCCTATACAGTCGAACTCCGTTAGCTCGAACTGCAAGGGACTGGCGAAAATACCTCGAACCTCGGAAATTTTGAGCCAAGCAGAAAGGCTTAACTTAAGAATAAAGAAAGTGGTCTTTACATCCAGTTCGAGGAATTCGAGCCAAGCGAGTCTGAGCCAACGGGGTTCGACTGTAGTTTGATAAGATATTATTTTGAAAAAGCTTTTTATGACTTAGTGCTTGCTTTCAGACTACATAATAATAATATTATACTTAATAATTGTTTATGGTAATAACTTCCTTATAAAGTGTGAGTTTGCTGTGCAATTGCAGCTGAGTATGTGTACACAACTGGCGCCCCACCCCCGTACCCAGGAGTTGACCCCGCCTACCCTCCCCCTCAACCTGTGGCAAATGGCACATCATCTGCAGGTACGATAAAAATGATTCATTATCTTTTGTTTTAAGCAATTATACATAATATACTATCAATATATGTCCTCTGGGGCTGTATTCAATAAGCAACTGAGATTGAACTTAATTAAAATTAGAAACTAAGTGTTTTGATTGGCCTGTATAATTGGCTGAATGGAATCACTGATGCATGTCTAAGGATAAATATAATATCAATATTATATACTGGCCCAAGTCACTGCATTTACTTGTATTTAATCAAAGTCTTGTATGGGGTATGAAGTGTTTTGATAATCAGGTGACAGTGCATGTACAAGTTTAGAGTAGATGTTTAAATGTTGCTCCATATAACCATAAGCTTGTCTTTTAAGACAAAATATTTGGCTGTAATGTAAGTCATTGTTGGCAAAAACTTAAACCTTGGTTATATCAACAGAGGCCAAATAGTTTTAATGAAAATTGGTACATGCATTCCTGGACACGATAGATATGAGTTTGGTAAAGTCAATACTTGTTGTTACCTAAGTAATTTCCTCTTATTTTAAAGAAACGAGAACAACGGCTGTGCAGCACACTTGTTTTTGCTTTTCTTTTCCATTTCATAAGAGTTATGACTGAGATTAACCTTTACTTAAATTGTATGCTTATACAAAATACACGCCTATAGGTTTGCAAATCAGTAGGTCGAATGTGAAGATCATGTTTGAAAGTCTTAGGTAATCTTTGTCCAAAAAAACCCTAAGAACCATTTTACCTAGGAACACGTAACTTCAGTGATAGGTTGCTTTTGACCACCAGATGACCCCTATTGTATTTACGATGAGTAGGTGACAATCAACAGTCTTAGGAAATCTAAGACTGCATTATTAGAGAACAGTTTGACCTAGGACCCTGAAACTACAGTGCTATATGTAGGTTGCCCTTGATCAGTGAATGACTCCTTTTGTTTTTGAGGTGAGTAAATTAAAATTCAAGGTCATGGTCTTTGGAAAACTTTGTCCACACAATAACTTGAGAAAGGTTTGATCTAGGACCATGAATCTTCAGTTGATTACCCTTGACCAGAAGATGATCCTTTTTTTAAGGCCAGTTGGTCGTGGTCAATGTCAACAGTTTTTGACCCTTGACAAGTATGACACCCATTTGGATCAGTGTGACAGTCAATCAAAGGTCTGGGGTAGCAGTCTCATCAAAACTTGGACCGCAGTTCACTTTCATAAAACCTTGTGCAACCATTAATAATCAACACGTTAAAACTTCCTTATTTAATTTCCACAAGATATAACTACCGTATTGAAAAAGTTGTTGTTGTTTTTCTTTCTTTATGCAAATATTGAAGCTCTAGAAAGTGATAATACTCTCTGTTGTTTTCTTCTTTTAGACGCAAAAGCTATGGAGGCGGCTGCCAGTGGCTACTACAATCCTGCAAATCCCCACAATGTGTACACGCCAGCGCCGTACCCTTCTGCCCCACCCTCATATGATGACGTTACGAAGAAGAATCAGTGATTTGGGGACCAGACTGACATTTTATTTTTGTTTTATTGTGTAAAAAGGAAATTTTCGCGTGTATGGTTTATTTATAAATATACAAATTTCTTAAAAGATGTGTTAAATCTGGACTAAATTATACTCAAAATTGAAAATAAACACATTGAAATTTAAGATGATGTTATTGCTAGTACACACATGTACGTAGAAATGGCACCCTTCCATCAAAAATATGGTTACGGTACAACTGTTACAAGATTGCATGTTCTTCGTAGCATGTACTTTGATATTCGTGATTTTAGTTAATCACCATATGTTAAATCTTCAACTCGATCCTTATTTATTATAACTAGGATGGATTGGTACTTTTCGATTTTTAAGTACAAAATATTTCTCAATTCTATTTTTTTATTTTGTTGATTAATCTGTGTATTATATTCTACATACATGTAACTTCATATTTATTATTTGTCAGCTGAACATTTTAGTGTATTTTGATGATCTTTGCCAGTCATTTGTTAAGATTGTTATAAGTACTTGTTATACTACACGCATTCTCTCGCAGCCAAAGTTCTTATATCTTTGAATTAAAATATGTTGTTGTTGTTTTAAAAAAAGTATGCGCCGTGTAATATACTTGGGAGTAGAAACCTATTAAAAGAGAAATTAATGCTTTATTCATTGAATGGATAGATGATCGCAGTACACACAGATTTCGAAACAGTTTCAAAGGCTATTTTTGGAGGACGCAATATAGTTTAATAATTTGTACCTGTATTTTATTTGTAAAGCACAATGCCTGTACCATTTCTTTTTTCATTAAATGTTTTATATGTGTGCATATTCTCTTTCCAGAATGTGTTGGTACTCTGTAATTTAATTTATCAGAATCATGATATTCTAAATTACCAAACAGGTCCTGACTATTTTGTAAAATTTAATGTACTGTAGTAAAATAATGAGCTTATTTGTTTGTTTTATATTAGATACAAGCAAAAAATACAGTATATGTAAGTATTTATTTATTAAAAATCTTTGTGTTTTCAACAAGTTAAGATGTTTTCTTAAACACTTGCTACATAGTATTTAAAAGTTATTTATATACATGTAAGTAGCTGATCTGTTTTTCAAAGGAAAGATGTGCAGGAATTATTATAGCTAAGGTGTCATCGTAGGCAGTATAGTGCAAATACCTTGGCCCAAACTATAAAACTATTCAAGATAATCAAATAGAATTTGGTACCCATTATGCAAGAGACATATGGCCCAATAAGGCCCAAAAATTGCCCTCCTTTCGATTAAAGTGACACACTATTCAAAATCAGTACATACACATGTATAACAAACATACATTTTAACTGATAAATCTTTAACTACTTACAAAATAATACAATTATGGAAAATATTAATAACTGATAACAAGATTGTAACCATGTATCTAATACCAGAAAGCGGAAAAATATTAATTGATTGGCGAGTGCTAAAAGATTTACTGTGGTCCACTATAGTCTCATAAGGTAGAAATACTGTGTTTAATGCTCATTTTGTTCAATTTAAACTCAGTATCCTTTATAAAAAACATTGTTTAGGACATTTATTCATCTTTTTGGAATATTAAAACAATATTATTTAATGTGTTAAATCTTATTTGGGAGTAAGAGTGCATCTTTAAAAATAAACCCAGACGAACATTGACATTCACTTTGAGTTACTCTTGTTTTAGTTATACATTATATGTGATAAATGTTGTAAAGTTTATTTGATTCCTTACCTGTATACATTGTTACATTCTAGTGGATGATTTATTAAAAAGTGTAGAAAATATGTGTTAGTTGTAACATTCATGGACTTTGTGTGATAGCATCACAAATACCTAACTTTCACAAATTGAATATACTAAGTACAAATCATAAAGAATTCATCATTTCTACTATCAAATACAGAGATGACAAATCAAATCTTGAACTTTAAAATATCACTTAACATTATTCTTTGCACATTATATAATTATATAAATAGATATCAACGTAGAAATTGTGTTTGTCATGTACAGCCTCTTTCCATCAAGTCCTGCTTCTTCTTTATTAAGTTATTTGAAGAAAAGTACTTGTAAGTTAAAATTACTTCATACTACTTCCATTTCACCAGTATGAATTTCCTTTTTAGCTCAACTTTTCGGAGAATAAAGAGGCATTACTACTCACCCCGGCATCAGCGTCTGGTTGGGTTTTAGGGCAAGTTGGCACTTGCACTTATAACTCCAATACCCTTCATTCAATTCACTTAACACTACACACAGTTGTTCAGGCCCATCATACAATGACGTCATATAACTCCATATTATCCTTAATACAAATTATGGCCCCTGATTGACTTGGGAATAAGGTTAAAGTTTTGGGGCAGGTTAAAGTTTCGGGGCAACTTGGGATTTTTAGCTCGACTATTCGAAGACTAGGTGGGCTATACTACTCGCCCCAGCGTCGGCGTCCAGTTAAAGTTTTAGAGCAAGTTGGGAATTTCACTTATAAGTCCAATACCCTACATTCAATTGACTTAATACTTCACGCAGTTGTTCAGGGCCATCACATGATGAGGTTAGATAACTCCATATTATTCTTTACACAGATTATGGCCCCTGATTGACTATGGAACTTGGGTTAAAGTTTTAGGGCAAGTTGGAATATTTATTAATAACTTCTATTTTCTTTGTTCAATTGACTTAATACTTCACACAGTTGTTCAGGACCATCACACAATGAGGTTCCATAACTCCATATTATCCTTAATACAAGTTATGGCCCCTGATTGACTTAGGTCAAAGTTTTCGGGCAGGTTAAAGTTTTAGGGCAAGTTTGGATTTTCACTTAAAACTCCAATACCATTCATTCAATTGACTTAATACTTCACACAGATGTTCAGAGCCATTACATAATGAGGTTAGATAACTCCATATTATCTTGTATACAAATTATGGCCCCTGATTGACTATGGAACTTAGGTTAAAGTTTTGGGGATATTGTTTAATAACTTCTATACCCTTCATTCAATTGACTTAATACTTCACACAATTGTTCAGGACCATCACCCAATGAGGTTACATAACTCCATATCCTTAATACATGTTATGGCTCTTGATTGACTTAGGTTAAAGTTTTAGGCAAGTAAAAGTTAAGGGCAAGTTGGGATTTTAATAAAAAAAACTTCTATACCGTTCATTAAATGCACTTAATAAAATTCCAAATTATTTACGACCATCTTACAACAAGAAACATAACTCCGTTTTAAGCCTAAATACAAATTATGGCCCTTGATTATTTTTTTTGCCTTTATAAGGCATATTTGTATATTCTTAACCACATTTTCATGCTGGGAAATCAAGTTTTTTGAATGACTTGCGTCATTGTTTGGGCGGGCTGGTTGGAGGGCCGCATCAAAGTCACCTTATGTATCGAATAATTTTAGTTAGGTTGGACATAAAGAGACCAAACCTGGTACTATTACATCGTTATTGTATTCTAAGTCAAAGCGGCGTAGTCGAGCGCGCTGTCTTACGACGGCTATTGTTATTATTACTTTCTATACCCTTCATTAAATCGACTTTTTTTCTCTACTTTTTAATTTCTTTTGATGGGCACATTTTTGTATTTTAACAAGGACTTCCTTAGTTGGGCGGGCCGGTAGGATGGCTGCATCAATCTCACATATGTTATTGAATAATTTTAGTTAGGTTTGACATAAATTGATCAAACTTGGTATATAGGAAGAGGAGACGCTATGATCAAGGTCAATGTCACTGTTGCTATAAATAGAAAAACGGTTGGTATTAAACAAGTTAAGGTCGACATATTGCGACCAAACTTGGTACATTTGACATGATTATAGAGACCTTTCATGGGATTCTGTTTGGGGCCTCTAGAGTCCAGGTAACTGTTGCTTGAAATAGAAAAATGGTTAGAATTGAATAAGATAAGTCATGGTTGACATATTGTACCCAAACTTGGTATTTGCTAAGAGTTCATGGAGACCGTCCATGGGATTGCGTTTGGAGCCCGTATAGTCAAGGTCACTGTTAATAAAAATAGAAAACCTTTTGGTACTGAATAACTTTAGTTAGGGTCGACATTTTGTGACCAAACTTGATATGTAGGAAGAGTTTATGGCGGACTTCCAAGGGATTGTGTATGTGACCCCTAGGGTCAAGGTCACTGTTACTTAAAATAACAAAAACAGTTCATACTGAATCTCACAACAAGGGCTGAAGGTCTGTCAGTCATTGAAAACCTGGTTTTGTCGCATCGCGGCTTTTCTTGTTTACTTTTTATTTTGACTTTTATATTGCTTTTGAAAGCCACATATTACATCATTATTGTATTTATTTCTAAGACAAAGCGGCATTGTCTTTCGACGGCTCTTGTTTATCTAAATGGCCAGCAATTGGTCAGACGTTTCCCTCTATTTATCTATCGTCAGGTTATAGGTCGGCACTTTAGCACGACCCGGAATGACGCAACGCAAGGAAGGAAAACAAAGCAGGACCGTAAAACACCAAAATCAGTCAAGTCCGAAAATGCGTATACTATTTTTAGCGTTTAACTCGTTTACCCTTAAAATGATCTGTCTGACTTGTCTGGAAAAAAACGCATTCGGAACTCCTCGGCCATTTTTCGGCAGAGGAGCTCCGAATGGAAAAAAACGTTCGCGCGGAAATAAAATTCTTCAACTTGTGTAATGTAAACAATCAGAGATCTAAAGAGCTGTATCCGATACTCCTTTATTTTCATTTGACTAATTTTACAATGACAAATGGGATTTCTAGTTTAAGTTTATTATGACCTATACAAATCTTAATTGTATTCAGGAAGTCAGCGTGAATTCCAACCGCCTTACTTAACTCAACTTAAACTGCAGTACTTAATATCGACACGGACCTAGCAAGGTTTATTGCTCCGAGATATCGAATATCAATATCCTACGCAGTGATCTCCCCTGACAAGCAAAACAGACGAATTAACGGGATTTCCCAGAATGGTGACCTATATTTGATGGTAGGTATATGTGTTTCCTACAACACCTACTATTAAAGTGGTACTCCGCCTACTTTACTCTAGTTAATACACGACCCAGCCGGAAAAATGAGTGTCGATTTTTGCCATTTAATGATCAATTTTGCCTTAAATGAGTTAACGAGTTTTCCTAGAATGGTGACCTATATGGGGTGGTAAGGGGGCGTGTCTCTTACAACACTGACTCGGTAGTACTCCGCCTACTTCATTTAAATGAGTACCAGACGCAGGCGGAGTACGGGTATTGTGTGGATTTTGTGCCTATTTTAGGCCAAATACAGGATGTGTGACTATTTGAGAAATACGTTTCGAGTCACGCTTATAATGAGTAAATGAATTTTGCCTGACTGGTATACCTATATGGAAGGGTAGTCGGGCGTGTTCCCTTCAACAGTATTCCACCTACTTTATGTTAGTGAGTACGAGCCACTGCCGGAAATCGCATCTAATGTCAATTCTAGTTTGAAAGAGTGTATCCAAAGTGTTTTCCTACATGGTGTTGTAGGTGAACATGTGGTTTTAGGTGGTATTCTAAAGCAGTCAAACTCCTTAAGCGAAATATAATTCCAGTGTCGTGATCATACTGAAACTATCGGAAACTATATTTATACTGTAACGTGCGGGACCAACAAACACCAACAGATCCCTTCAGAGAAAAGCATGCTCGACCCTGAGGGATCCACTGGGCTTTATACACACTAAATTCTTTATTCACACAGAGCCCGGGCTTTGCTAATTTGCATATTACCAACCATACGTACTATGAACGTACTTCCGTCTATAACGGAATGTTATACTATGAACGCGCATCCGCCATCTACAGCGGACCGTTATATTTCTTTCCCCTCCGAGAAGACTCGTCTCGAGTCTTGGTCAGGGAAACTCGTAGGTTAGGTAACTCCGTTTCGGCAGTTGTCTGTATCCCACCGCTGCCACCATTTGTAACCTGCAAGACCAACAAACACCAACAGATCCCTTCAGAGAAAAGCATGCTCGACCCTGCAGGGGTTCCCTGTGTATGAACGCACATCCGCCGTCTACAGCTGACCGTTACAATACAAATCAACATTTCTAATGATGGGTGGCTCTCACAATTAGCCAAAATCTGGGGAGTGCAATTTTCCTGTTGTATGTAAAACACAAGCTGCAGCCCGAAGTTGTCAGCTTCAAGTGGATTTACGAACATTAGCTTTGTGTCTCACATTAAAAACATGTGTTAGTCTGGAGTATAAGTATCTTCCATGGCCGCTCGTGTAAGGTATGTGCAACGTAACTCGGGCGTAGGGTGTTTTGCAGAAACGAGGTTTACTGGGAATAGGCAGAACACTGCGAGAGTGTTGGGATGAACTTATCTTACACGAGCGGCCATTGAAGATGCTTTTTTTCTCCCACCTCAGTTGAAAAATATAGTAAAAATGTATTGTTTTCGCTTTTGCGCGTAGTAAAAACGCTCGCGTATAGATATGTTATGATTTGTGTTTTGTTTTTTAGATATGGGCGTAGTGATTTAACATATGTAAATAGTCAAATCGTTCTTTAAATAGTTTCGGGGGGAGAGAGAGAGAGAGTGTAGCGTGAAAACCTCTTTTTGTGACATTTGAAGCGGGAAATTTCAGATTTTATTTTGATTTTAGTTATTGCCACCAGGAGAGGTATGTCTATCGTTTTACTGTTTTCATCGACATTGTAGGAAACGCATTTTCATCGCAATAAAGTTATGGTAACCATTACCGCTTATTGCTGTGCGAAGTCCATGTGAAACTCATCGGCCTTGCGTGATGACTGGGAGTAGATAAGGTCCTGCTAAACCCACTTAAAGCTACAAAGAGCGTCTAAGATCTAACAACAGATACTCGAAACACAAGAGATACTTACAAATCACTATGAAACAGAAATTATGTACGGAAATGAATTGTTATGGAAGTATTTACAATTAAGTATGTAATTTTATTCTCAAGTTGGTTCATGTATTTGCGTATTTATAGAAAACCTGTTTATGTGATTCTCGATCATAACTGTCTCGATAAAGGCATACTTATATCAATATACTCATGTTTTCTGTATTTTAAGGATGAAGTAAAATTAAAGCAAATGGTATGCAAAGGGTCGATTCTAACCTGCTAAATTGCCAAAACAATGTGTTGCTAAAATATCTTATGCCTACATAAAATATATATTTTGAGTGTCAAAGTTAATTTCGAGCGTGTTTTAAACGAGTTTACAAGTTTTCACACAATGGGGTGGTAGATGGGCGTGTCCCATACAACAATTCATGGTAGTTCTCTCCCTACTTCACTCAAGTGAGTACCAGACCTATATGGAGTGGTAGGTGGGCGTGTACCATACAACAATTACTAGGTAGTACTCCCCCTACTTCACTCTAGTGAGCACCAGATCTATACGTCCCAATATGGGGTGGTAGGTTGGTGTGTCGTTCTTAGATCTAGTCAAACGCGTTAAGCAGTGAATCATTCACGGCCAGATAATAAATTTATAGTTCATCTAGACAAAAGAAATATCTAAACGGAAATTATTTACCTCCGCCAGAAAATAATATCCGGCCGGAAATAATACATCTTCAGCCAGAAAAAAAAGATCCGGCCGGATAATATTAACTTAGGCTGGAAACCGTATTAGGCTGTCCGGATGTCCGGCTAGCTTCACGCACCTGCGCTTAACGACATTTCTCAAACAACAACAAAAAAACAGTTGAATTCAGACAGGACCCGCTGATGTCACAATCTGGATAAAGATATAGCCCCATTTTACCTTAAGAAATACATCCGATCCCAGGAATTTCGATGTTGGACAGTTCTTATGTCCTTAACTTCCAAGGATTGTATGCATGTTAAAATACAGTTTGCGGTATATGTAACAAAATAAATGAATGCGCACTTCAAAACTCGTTTAATTATTTTTTCCAAACGTTGATTATGAAAGCAACTTAAACAACTTATAAATAATAGCAAATGGAAAACAAAAGGCCTAGCTAAAATCAAAAAGTTTACATTCTGTGAAGAATGGACCTTCAAATAGCTGGCCAGGTTTTCTTTACAAGCGAGTCAGATATTTGATAATTGCATACATTTTTTAGTAAATAAACATTGAACTATCGAAATAATGTTCTATCAACCCCTATCATGTCATACACCTGTATTAAATTCGCTGGACATTGCAAATCATTTGATCATTGCTGTGACAACGGATGCCAATGTTATGAGCATTGCTAGGCAGGCGTGTAGACTGTTTCCGGTAGCATGTGGTGACGAGAACAGTTTGTCAGCACAGCCAGCGCCCTTACAACATTGTTTGGTAGTGCTGCCTGTTTCCGTACAAGGAGTGGATGTACATTCTGCTGTGACTGTACCGTTGAGGAGTGTAACCTAAACAAAGACTAGCAATGAAGGACTGGAGTTAAACGAGAAAACATGATTGCAGTTGGATAAACAGGCTAATACCGAACCATCATCATACTTAACCTTCATATTCTTCAAAATCAAGCTTGCTGAAAGTCAGATTACTATCATAATGAATTATCTGAATAGTGATCAATCATACATATAATTTCATATGTAAATTATTAAATAAGTAATTCCTCTCCCCTCCACACAAGTGCATGCTTGTAACATTTAGTAAACTACATTGTATATGTACACACACACACGCACGCACGCACGCACGCACGCACACACACACACACACACACACACACACACACACACACACACACACACATATAACTTACAAAAGTTTTAACTCATTCTTACTTGGCATCCATTGGCGTCATCTGTTATTTTACATGTTGATTCTAATGTCTTGAGACAGCTGTTGTCTGTTCCACTGCAAGTTCCAACCGTACAATAGTATGGCTCAAAATCCTGAAATAAATTTGATGTCCAAATAGAAAAAAGTATTTCAACGATAATGTCAATGTAGGAACGTACACTTGTATCTAAGGAAACGATATAAAATAATAACTTATGTTTGGCCGGACATGGTACTGCAGACAATGGGACATGGCTCTGAGGGAGAAAGGGGTCCGCTGTTTCAGGCAGTGTGGCAACTAAATTAAATCATATCAATTCTACAGAGATTGTAGGAGATTGTGTTTAATTGATCTAGTTTTGTTTTCAACGGCAAAATATGTCAAGTGTGTACTTGTTCGCTATCGTCGAGTTGTGTTTGAAATAAGACAAATAATAGATTGTATCATAATGTTTCGATTGTGTAGACGATTGAAATTGCTGGTCTGTGCCCAAAAGCTGAGGGCAGTAGCGTGTAACTAAAATGGACAGGGTGCAGCATTATTCAATATAATATTTTATATTACTATAATAAAAACATTCAAGTGTTCGCCATTTTGAACGGCGGCCCGGGTTTAGCAAAGAGCCGTTCTATTTACTGTTATTTGATAAAAATAGTAAAATTTTATTAACTAACGGTATTAGTGGCTGAAAATTCTGGTGTTGATACTTCTGTTATTTCACCATCCATCGTTGTATCGGCTGTTGTTGCAGCTGACACAAGGGCGAGCACAGACCCACATACTATCACTGGAATTCAAATATCAGCTTTGTAATCGTCTTTGACTGTGTTTGTGGGTTCAGTATGTTCACGGTGCCAGAAACTTTTCGGTTCGATTTGAGTACATCATACTGGAGCGTGTATCTCAATGCTTTAACAGTATCTCCGGTACTTTAACACGTTTTTTAGTGAAATTTGGGAACTAGCAACTTGTTCTGTATGTTTTATTCATAGTTATTTCGAGAAAAAATAAAGAAAAATACAAGCAAAGCGTTGATATTGATTTATTTCTAATTGCGACAATGCAAAATTATAAAAATGAAGCTCATCTGTATATAAAACAAATCCAATCAAAATGTTGAAGCTTATTAATAGCCTTCCCCGCAATCTAGAAAATGTGACTTTCGTAGGCAAAATTGAACGTTTTAAGACTATAAGTGTATATTGCTCTGTCAATACAATATAAAGCCACATTTCCGTTAAATCTCATGCAGTTTTAATGATATAAACGTTTTCACTAATATTATTTTATTAAGATAATTGTTATACTAAATAATTCTCATTTTATATATATGTTGATAATGTAAAAGCAATATCGAATCTAATTAAACATTGTATCTCGAACAATAGTAATAGTATTTTGTTTTTATTTACCCGTAAAGCATAAATATCTGTGTTAGAAGTAAGACATGTCCATTGAAAGAGTGTTTCAACGAAATAATGATAATATATAAAAGTTGATATACTATACCTCCAAGAAAAGTGAACACGTTTATAGACTTCATTTTTCTATATGCCCAAGTCTTCGCAATAACGTTTGAATTTATCTACATGTACTTTTAAAGTTTCCGCTAAAAAAATCCCACTTGTTTGTTTCCGTAAAATGTGACCCAACTATGAAATGTGTTTTTTATAGTAATTTGTATTATATAATTGTCATGTTCACCGAAACTAACATTCAAAACAACAATCCGTTGTGTAGCACTGTATCAATTTGCCCAAGATGACATGATAAACTTATAGTTAAGAGTTTTATGTTTTATACTGCTAGTTGTATATCAAATATGTTTTCAAGAATACTGATCAGTGACTTATGTTCAAGCTTTCTATATATACCAACTCGAATCGGAACACCTCGGCCATTTTCCATCGGAAACAACCTCGAATATATACGGACGTTTTACAATGTCAGGATTTTTCACATTTAATTACGTTGCTAGTATATCGCGTGGTATTAACAATTTAGCTGTAACCCTGATGAATTGACTACATATATATATATATATATATATATATATATATATATATATATATATATATATATATATATATATATATATATATATATATATATATATATACAGACGTATACAATGTAGTTTACTAAATGTTACAACCATGCACTTGTGTGGAGGGGAGAGTAATTGCTTCCAATTTACGTATACAAGTATATGTATGATTGATCAAAATTCAGAATATCTATTGTAATGGTAATTTGACAGGCTTTTGTGTTTCGCGGGTTAGACTATTTATCCAATAGACATTCATGTATTCTCGTTTAACTCCAGTCCGGTATTGCCAGTGTTTGACTCGCTTGCAAGAAAAACTGGCCAGCCAGTTGAAAGTCCAAAACCATTGTTATTTAGCCTAGACCTTTATTACTTTTTTATTCGTTTTTTTTTTCCATTTGCTGTAAGAGTCTTCGTCGACTGGCAATAGTTTATAAGTTGTTTAAATTGCTTTCATAATACAATTTAGTAAATAATATATGACTCAGTTTTAAAGTATTCATTTATGTTGGTACATCTTCCGAAAATGTCGTTCGCGTATGTTGACATTTAAACACCTTAACAATCCAAGGAACTGACATTTGAACTATACAACATCTAAATTCTTTATGTCACACATTTAGCGCCAAGTCTTTATTTGTCTAGAAGAACATATCTTATTTGCTTCTCCCAGTTTTAGTTTCCCTGTCTCTGTTTTGCTGAGACTGTTTTAATACTTGACAGAGGACTTAAAAGAAGCGGCCTTCGTGCGTTTTTGTTGAGTTCATTTCGACTTTTGAATTGATATGAAAGTTAACCCAGTTGACACTTAACGTTGTAGAAACGTTGCAGCAAACGTTGTCCGCACGTTTTTAATGTTTATACAACGTAACTTTGGCAAGTTGTTACATTGTTACCATAACGTTGAGACAACCATACATTATAACGTTGTCACATCGTTGTATGAAGGTCGATTAATGATTGCCAAAGTAAGGTTGTCACACACATTAAGGTAACCTTCACATTCATAACGTTGTCACAGCGTTATGTATTAAGTTAAAGATGGAACCATGTTAATGATTCAACAAATGTGTAATTAAAAATGTCGGAATGTGACGTCACATTCTAAAGATAACAATCATTCCCACGCTATTGTTTTCATGAAATATTTTAAATAAAAGCAAACTTAAATCAAGTTTGAGTAATGGGAGGTAATAAGCCTAATATATTGAGTGATTATATCAGCCTTTTATCACTGAACAACATTGAAAATATTTAAATTTAAATGGTTGTATCATCTTGTTTAGTTATTCTAAAAGAAACCTTAAAAAAAGTCCGGAATTAGTAAACTTCCTAACACATTTTTTTGTATTAGGACAACGTTTGTTTATTGTAAGGAGACCGCGTTCAAAAACAGCGGGAAAAGTTAAAAGTCTGGTTTGCTCTTTCTACACAAGATGATGTCGCTATAACAGCAGTAGATTGAGAATTTTATGAATATTTGGATACATAATTATGCGTACATCACATGAAGGGATGACCCTAGTCTGGAGTTCCTTCCCCTAACACTATCGTTATCATACTGTATGGAATATCAGTGAGCGGGGAACCAGACTAGGGATGACCCTTGGTGTTTTTTTTACTCAACCCACTGAGGTTATCAAAGTAGTGATGTAATGTTATTAAGCAAACAATAAAGCAAGAATCTGTTGCTACCTCAGGTTCTGTTCTTGTTCAAATTGAATCCAGGTGCAAGAGAAGTTATTCATACATTTCTTCGAAAACATCAAGACACGTTTCTCTATCCATCGTGTCTAATAAAAAAATTTAAACGTTTTCTTCTGTTTTATCCCAGCATTAGCTTTGTTCTTCTTTGGTCACTTCTTCGATGGCTTCCTCCATACGTCTACGTTTTTGGCGAGTATATAAACATAGACCTAACTGTTTCAGCGAGTCTAGCATTATGTGAACTTCCTTTCCATGGCAGCTTTTGCACAAAATCAAATTCAGATTGTGGCTGATGCAGTAGTGATACACAGCTTTCGGAAACTGCAGAGTAAATTTAGCGGCGCGACCATCATTCTTGCCGGCCATGTTTACAGCATCAACCATTGTCTGTTATCGAAATACATTGTAACTGAATATTAAGTCCCGCATTCGTCAACTACTTTTTGTTGTCGCAAATTGCTTCACCTGTTATTTCTATGATATCGTGTAAAGTTCATAAACCTTATTGAATGGCACATTTGATATAAAAGTAAACTTAATATATTTCGATATTTGTATAAGACCTCTGATCGACGACTTTAAAGGGGCGAACGCCGCGTCCTCAACTCCCTACCCCGATGCGCATTGATGAATTATTTTTAAACCAAAAACAGTATTGTTTGAACATGACATTTTTTCAGCGAGTCTAACATGATGTGAACTTCCTTTACCTGGCAGCTTTTGCACAGAACCAAATTTAGGTCGTGGCTAGTGCAGTAGTGATAATTTTCTCGTGTGTGGCCTCTACTTTTAGGACATAACCAAACAAATGCCGAAAAGTCATTGATAATAAGCATAAGTTGCTTTAGTGTATGTTATTGTCAACGCAAACGTCCTGACCTACATGCTAAGTTACAGAAATTTGGAACATTGTTCGTTCTTCAGCAGCGATAAGGCGTACGATATAAGCAGACTTCTTTTCTCCCAAGCGGCATTCAGTTTAATTTGCTACACGTTTAGCATGGAACATCGCGCTATTTTGCTGGCACTGTTTGCCAGCATTTTGAGTTCGTGTTATTGTCAGCTAGATCAAGCTAGAATTGATCTGCCAAAAGGCGGGCGTAACGTTTGTCCTTACTGCGTTTACTGTGCCTCCCAGTACCTCTGTGACGGGACATGTTCTTATGACGGATGCGACCTATGCCAGTATAGACACCATTGCGACAGTACATGCAACGGATTGTGCCAAACATCCGACCCTTGCGACCCAAATCCTTGCTTCAACAACCAAACATGCGAACAGAATCCGCAGGGATCGGCACACTGTGTTCCTGGCATTGATCCAAAGTGCATGGAAAAGGCTCAAAGAGAAACTTGCGACTTTTATCAGTGTTTTGATGAAAAGACGCAATGCGGCGCTGGTGGATATGCACTTAAATTTGGCACAAAGTATTGCAATCGCTTTAGTGACTTTTATTCGAATTTCACGTCTGGTGGACAAGCTATGATTGATTGTGTCAGGCATTGTTTGACAAGATTTCTTCTGAATTATTACGAGATGCCCAACAGTGACTGCTCCGCCATTGAGTCTGCCGCGTTTGATTCGCACGTAAATTGTTACGTGGGCTGCAATTTTTGCGACGAGTGGAATGACAATAAGAAAGCGTTGTATAACGTCTACGAGTTAAGAGACCTCGCTTTATCACCAACAATCTGGAGCCAAATGGCCGAAGTCGGTGCAACATGCCTTTTGCCGAGTGTTGCTACATCGCCAATTATTTGCAAATATTTACTTGTAGCATTTTTATCTCTGAATTTTATTTTATTAGAATAAATATTTACTTTGCAATATTTTAATTTCCATTGCATATTAATTTTACAATGTTCTTTTGTTCGTAATATATCTACAACATTACATGTACATGTTGAAGGTATTTGTCTTTAATACTTATCGCCCTAAGTACATATTGTTGTCAAAATATCTTATTTCTAAATGTGGTGTACCAGCATGGATTATGTTATGTAATACTTACTAATTCATAGCCTTAACAGTCACGTGGTAGATACTGACCAAAAGATATTGACAAGACATTCGGTTTTTAACGAGCGTCGAGGATACACCTCTGTTAGAATTTCCTATCAAAATTACCATCTTTTGCATTAGCATTTTGAACTAGTGAAAAGAAATTGTTATCACTGTTATTTATTATTTTCATAATCAAATAAAACACTTAAAACTTGTATACCGTTTTACTTTGAGACTTTCGAAGTGAGCGTTGGACAAATTATAGTTACAACAACATTGCGTCGACTAAAACTTTGCGCTGCACCCATGTATTTCAGGCATTACTTTAAACCCCGTTACACGATATTTACCATCGTGTCATTAGTGCTGTTAAACAGCAATATGTTTTCATACACCTCGAAAAAGCTGTATTATATACACCATGCAATAATAACCTTTAAACTCTTTGTACCATTTGAATAAAATAAAAGGTACAAATTAAATGAGTGGTCATACCATTGTTTATGATATTTTTCTCGTTAGGAAATAATACAAAGGACTCATTGTCCAGACATATGTGTGTATGGAATAAATGTACTCGAAACTTATTTTCACAACATACGAATGTGTTTGTAAAGATTTTCACTTAAAGCAATGAACTATATAACACAAGATGTTACGTTGCTCTCTAGATCCCGTTCTTGAGTCTTGTAGCAATATTTGTCGGAGGGAGAAGTCCGTGCCATACCCTCTGTAAAGTTTACATTTTTAGCTTGCCTTTTTTGAAGAAATTAAATGAGTATGGACGTTACCAGCGCTTTAGTGGAAAAGCGTTACCCTTGGCGAAACTTAGTGCAGATGTTGCCGAGACAACACCCATGTGTTTCTCTAACTAAGATTGTAGAGTTGTACCTCTTTTTCAGATGGAAAAAACAACAGAGAAATAGAAATATATGTGTGCTTTTTTACATAGATACATGTATGTTATTTTCAAGATACAGTGGCCATAAAGCGGATGCGAATACACAACCTTCGTACATCGTTACCATAACGTTGAGAAAACCATGCATTATAACGTTGTCACAATTAACGTGGTATGACGGTTGAGTATTGATTGCCAAAGTAACGTTGTCAAACACATTTAGGACACCTTACACATTCATAACGTTGCAACAACGTTGCCACAGCGTTATGTGTAAAGTTAAAGCTGAAACCATGTTAGTGATTCAACAAATGTGTAATTAAAAAAATGTCGAAATGTGACGTCACATTCTAAAAAAAACAATCATTATCAGACTTTTGTTTTTATTAAATAATTTAAATAAAAGCAAACTTAAATCAATTTATGAAGCTCGTCATTTCTTCCGCAGTCAATGTGTGTGGATACTTTGGTAAGATGCAAGCAACCATGATAACTTGTTTGACAAACTATTAAAGAGTAAATTCACTTGGCTGACAATTGTATCTACAAACGAAAGATACAGCTCTCGCATGAAGTATTCCTTTGGAGATGTTAAAGGAACATTATATCTCTGTGTCTGACGGCAATTGTTTCAAGAGGGCTGCAGGGAAGGGACGTTTGCAATATTTGCCATTTCTGTTGCCTTATCGAAAACTTCTTGTAGATGGATTCGCCATTTCTTGCGCGAGACATTTTTCACAAGGCCATATGCTTACATCACATCAAGGGATGACCCTTGATTTTTACTCAAACCACTGAAGTAACAAAGTAGTGATGTACTGTTGTAAAACAAACAATAAAGCAGTAATCTGTTATCCACTTCAAACGGCCGTTGGATTCAACCATGGACCTACTCTCCGAGATTCAGTCCTTGTTGAAATTGAATCCAGGCACAAGAGCAGTGATTCATACATTTCTTCGAAATCATTAAGACACGTTTATCTACCCATCGTGTCTCACAAAACATTTTAAACGTTTTCTTCTGTTTTATCCCAGCATTAGCTTTGTTCTTCTTTGGTCACTTCTTCGATGGCTTTCTCCATACGTCTACGTTTTTGGCGAGTATATAAACTATACCTAACTGTTTCAGCGAGTCTAGCATTATGTGAACTTCCTTTCAAATGCAGCTTTTGCACAGAATCAAATTCAGATCGTGGCTGATGCAGTAGTGATACACGGCTTTCGGAAACTGCAGAGTAAATTTAGCGGCGCGACCACCATTCTTTCCGGCCATATTTACAGCACCATCCATTGTCAGTGATCGACATACATTGTAGCTGAATATTCCTGAATTCGCCTAAGACTTGATGATATTGTCGCCAATGGCTTCAACTGTTATTTCAATGATATCGTGTAAAGTTCATAAACTTGATAAGATGGCGGGATACATTTGATATAGAAGTTAAACTAATACCCCCGCCCCCTCAGCGATGCCTCTTGATGAAATTATTTTAAACTAAAACACGATTGTTTAAACATTACATAATATTCAAAAAAGATTGTTAAAATATAAACGACTTCACTCACTAGATTATAAATAACATAAGTCAGAAGACCGATTGAACCATTAAGAAGTTATGCCCCTGATGCCAGACAGGAGATTTCTCTCTTGACTAATATAACTACACTAAGGTATATTTTAAATACTTTATACAAACAAGAATTGTTAAATTTTGATTAAATTTTATTGGTGTGTGGCCCTGACTTTTAAGACATTACAAAACAAATGCCCTATTGTCATTGATAAGAAACTATAAAAGTGCTTTTGTTTATGTTATCATGTGTTATTGTAAAAGCAAACTTGCTGACCTACAATTCAATTTACTGGTATATGGAATATTGTTTGTTCAAAAGCATTGATAAGGCGAAGGATATAAGCAGCCTTCTTTCCCCCAAGCGGCATTAAAATTAATTTGCTACTCTTTTAAGCATGGAGCATCGCGCTATTTTGCTGGCGCTGTTTGCCAGCATTTTGAGTTCATGTTATTGCCAGTTTGATCAAGCTAGAATTGATTTGCCAAAAGGCGGGCGTTACGTTTGTCCTTACTGCATTTACTGTGGCTACCAGTACATCTGTGACGGGACATGTTCCTATGACGGATGCGACCTTTGCCAGTATAGACACCACTGCGACAGTACATGCAACGGATTGTGCAAAACACCGGCCGACCCTTGCGACCCAAATCCTTGCCCCAACAACCAAACATGCAAACAGAAACCGCAGGGATCGGCACACTGCGTTCCTGGCGTAGATCCAAAGTGCGTGGAAAAGGCTCAAGGAGGAACTTGCGACTTTTATCAGTGTTTTGATGAAAAGACGCAGTGCGGCGCTGACGGATATGCATTGAAATTTGGCGCAAAGTATTGCAATCGCTTTAGTGCCTATTATTCGAATTTCACGTCTGGTGGACAAAAAATGATTGATTGTGTCAGGCATTGTTTGACAAGATTTCTTCTAAAATATTATGAGATGCCCAACGGTGACTGCTCCGCCATTGAGTCTGCCGCATTTGATTCGCACGTAAATTGTTACGTGGGCTGCAATTTTTGCAACGTGTGGAATGACAATAAGAAAGCGTTGTATAACGTCTACGAGTTAAGAGACATCGCTTTATCACCAACAATCTGGAGCCAAATGGTCGAAGTCGGTGCAACATGCCTTTTACCGAGTGTTGGTTAATATCAATAATGTTCATGCACCTCGAAACAGCTCTATTATATACCACTGATTTATCATGCATTAAGCTTGAGACGTTCTGTACCATTTGAATAAAATAAAAGGTAGAAATGAAATGAGTTGTCTTCCATTTTTTATAATATTTTGCTTCAACGTATTGCCTCGTTTGGAATTAAAACAAAGGACTCCTTCTCCATGCAAATGTTTGTATGAAATTAATATGTAATATAGCGTTTCAACAGGAAACATTTTTACACAACATACGGATGTTTTTGTGCCAAAACCTGTGTAAAGATTACATTTTTAGCTTGCCATTTTTTGAATATATTTATGTATAGACGCAGTATTGAATGTATGCGACGAAAATGCTTTCGTTGGTGTTGAGAAAAAACAACACAATACGATTTTTCAACATTTCATTTACATCGTAGAGGTAAATGCGATGTAGTCGAGTACATTAATTAACACAAGTGACATTTAATTTCTTCACAACAATACGTGTGATTTTTTCTCAGCAGTCTGAATCTAGATCTGGATCTGGGCTGGTATTCAATATTAGTCTTAACTGGATCCAAGTAAAAATGTAGCTAATCGGATTACTTGTTTTTATAAAAAAAACTGACCAATAGAGGGAATGAAGTCAATGGTGTATGACCATAATATTGTCTTAAGTTAAATATTGAATACCACCCCATGATAGCTACGTTGCAGAGCCTTTCGATCAGTGTAGAGCAACGGGATAGAGAGTGGGAGTCCAGTTCCAGTGGATGACAGCTGTTATGAAGCTGTCGATCTCGTTTATTCCAGTCTATTATAGTACTTAGGAAGAATGGAAGTTTATATCAATATGGTCTTACAATGCACTGGCACAAAGCACTTAGTATTATTTACAGTTTGTCTTTCTATAATGTTATCTGAGCGGAATGTTTTAGGGAGATGACTCTAGGTTTATTTTGGCGGGCATGATTTAAATAGAAATGGCTTGGCAGTGCTGCCACCAGCCCCTCGACCTTTTTATTAAAGAAAACCAAGAGATTCGCCTTCCTCCGGTCTCGCTGGGATGGGAGCTTTAGGTCTTTGAGTATCTGGCTAAGGCAGCTGGTGGACTAGCTTGGTTGTATAGTCGCCATCGATAAATCTGGCTGCCTGCCTCTGTACCTTTTCTATGTTGTCTTTTTGATGGTAAAGATACCAGACTATAGCACTGCATTCTAAGGTGAAGCGTACGAGGGATATGACGTCGTTCTGCTACAGTTCTGGGGCAGTGCTCTCCGAAGGAAACTGATTGTCGAGTTGGCTTTCTTTGTCATCTTGGTGATGGAGGCCAATTTGAGGTCTATAGACACCAAGATGTGGGTTTCCAGGCACTTGCTGAAATATTTGGTTATCTAATGGTAGAAATGGGATGATTTGCGTTAAACTGCATTCTTCATGTATTAGCCTATAATGTTTATTGTCATAGGTATTGTTTGAGTGTTTCGTGATCTTTGCTGTTTCACCGTGGACTTGACTCCGAAAGGTCGTTGATGTGGTAAAGAAAAGGGAGTGGACCCAGCAATATGCCTTGTGGAATGCCGGTATCGACGGGGCTGTCTCTGAGTATTCGCCTACAACAACAACCTTCGAACTCCTGTTGGTGAGGAAATCGCTGAGCCAGTGATTTATATTGCCTGTGAGGCCGTTTTGTTCTGGTTTATGTAAAGGTTTACGGTGGGGGCGGTTTCTGAAGTCCAGTATTGCCATGCCTTGTTGAGTATCTGGCGCAGTCTTGGTAAGTAGATCATGGACTGTTGTTGTATGCTACATTAGGTTTCGCAGGAGTAGTACACACCGGGAACCGAGGGTTAAGGGTGTTATTGTTGTTTGTACGCAGACATCAGCAGTGTACGGTTAGGAGTCTTAGGTAGGTTGTATTTCAAGGCATGTCATATTCACTCAGGCTTGGTGTGTGTCGTGAGGTGGAGCCAGACTGTGCACTGCCGTTGGAGAACGGCCGCTGTCTCTGTTTGTATAGATAATGATATTGAAGTTTGGCTGCTAGAATGTAGAGAAGTGGAGCAGGAGGATGATACCGAGTTAAATGAGGCATCTTCATCATAAAGACCTCTCCACATGTCTTTAGGAACTATACTCCACAGTTGCCACAACAGTCAACTATTTGTGATCAAGTGATTGGCATGTCACAAACCCAACATAGGACAACGGGTTAGTTTACCGTCGGTTATGGATTGCTGAAACAAACGTTTTTAATTTTATTAATTGTGGAGATAGAATAGTCGGAAAATTCGGAATCAATTCAACCAAACAGTTTAATATAAACCAGTCCCTAAGTAAGGGGGATAACCGCTGCGTGTAGTTTTGCGTCGAATTGTTGACTGTTTCCAAAGCAAGGATAACTCCTGATAAAAGTGTCAACACTGTAGTTTTAACAAAGTTTTGTTTATTTCCTTCTTCCTTCATTTTAAATTATGGCAACGCTACAAGTTTTATGTCCGAATGGCAGGAGACAGAATGTCAAGATCACACCAAATACAAAACTGTTGCAGGTATCTCGAATGCTTTTATACAAAATATTTAAGAACCGAAAGTAATATTCGGATGTAGAAAATTTCGGACATGACTGAGCAGATTCTTCTTGACAATAGCCTTAGGGAAAGGCGAGAACACGGGTACCCGGGCACTGTATGTTTCGGAGGGTTCGCGGGAACAGTTTTAGTATGGGAACCAGATCAATAAAGTAATTAATTATAAGTAATAATAATTGATAAAAATATTTTACTTTTTGTTTTATCTTCAATAAGTCCACGGACCTATAAGTTTAGGTTGGTGTTCAATCTGATCATCATCACCATATATGCCATATTTCTGGAGGCTTCTTAGGGGATGTTGGTCTGAATTTCAGGTGATTTCGAAGACCAGAGGAACTTAATGCAGCAAAATTAAGCGCAATATCAACATTTATAATATTAACATGCATCTTTCTAAATACTGAATAAGTATTTACTTACACTTATTCATTGCTCTAATTTACACACAAGATAGAATTGATAACATATTATAAAATCATCATCATGTCAATTCATAGCATAAATATATAATGTATGATATAAAAAGAAATTGTGAATTTATAACGCTAGAATGTTTATAAACTCTACTTAGCACATTCACTTACGTCAATTCTTACATATACATGTGATAACGTCCCGGACGTCCGGGATTATCCTGGAAATCGTATCTCTGTCACGGAGGGTGCATGTTCGTCCCGGAAAGTCATAAAAAAAAAAAAAGAAAAAAAAATCTCTGAATTGATTATCATAATTTTACCAATGTAAGTCAGCTATTTTGCCTGTCCGGGACACTGGTCGTAAAACATAGGACATGTTGACACTAATCTGTTAATTTGTACGTGTGTCGTCGAGGTCATTGTCAATCACCCGATAATTGATCTATTGGCCTATTGTTGGGCTTAACGAGTCGGGGAGGGTTCTTGTGTACAAATTCATTGTTTTCATATAGATTTGTTTGGTCTTTTGAATGATAGCTTTTATGAGTAAAAAAACAAAATTAAAACACTGAAAACATCCCATATTCCATTCAAATTTCAAAGTCGATAAGTCGTTATACTTTTAACAACTTACGCGTCTATAAGGAATTTTAGTGTTTTGAACTTTTTTCGAACTATCGTTGTGTATATTATTCATATCGAAATAATATTCTAAAAATAAATATTTTGTAACGCATGTTCTCAAAAGCGCGGGAAAACAGGTGCCCGTATAGTTGTTTATTTCCTGTTTTGATGAAACCGAAAGTAGACTGCATATCCTCCTGGTTAGCACTTCATTTAAAGCCTGGGAAAATATCTGGTGGTTTTATTTTTTCAAGAAAATGCAGAAAAAACAATCCATGTCAAGTACAAAATATGTCTTGTAAGTCAAAATAGGTACATTTTCCCGACGTTAAAAACAACTAAAATAGCCCCAGATATGCTCTAGAATGCACCACAGACGTTCCCCATTTAAAAAAAAATTGGGGGGGGGGGGCATGCCCACGGACCCCCTAGTGTGCGTTGACATTACTACGAATTTCCCGGAATCAACCCAATCAATTATCACATGTATGTCTTATAGCACTGAGCAAGATAATATAATCTTTTTACTATCAATATCAATTCATAAAATAATTCCAGCAACAATCAATCAATTTTCAAACTTAGTTAACATGTCCTTAGGGCGGGGGATATGGCATGCATGATCATCAGAGTGGCCTCCTTATGTGTTTGCCTAATTATTTGATTGTGTTGTTTTCTTAACTTCAGGTATTAGAAGATGTATGTCAAAAACAAAAGTTCCTGCCTGCAGAAGACTATTCACTGAAGCAAGTTGAAAAGCTTTTTTGTAGTGTTTTTGTTATTGTAAAACAGCAGTTAATCTTGACATTAAGTTGTTCATTTCATCATTTGGTTAAACGTTATTTTTAAAAGTTATTTTGTTGTGTACAGTGCTGAAAAGAAATCTTTGTAAATATTTTTGATAAGTGTTACACTGTTAAAACGAATTATGTAAATCAAAATACAGTCGAAAGTCGATGGCTCCATATTCAAGGGATCGGCCAAAGTACTTTGAGCCTCGAGAATATCGAGCCAAGCGGGATTGCTTACAGAATCTTATTTTTTCATTTGTTACATAAAGTCTTATTTACCTCGTTTGTTATTGGCTACGCTATCTCCGCAAGAGAAGGAAGAGTATTTATTGGGCATAGTTAAACACCCTAAATTTCGTAATATGACTTATTCGATTATTAGAAAATTAGAAAATATCATTTTATTTTTATACGCCCATCTTACGATGGCCGTATTATGGGAACACCCATGGCGGGCGGGCGGCGGGCGGGCGGGCGGCTCCACAATGTTGTCCGCTCTCTAACTTGAACATTTCTCATCCAATTTCCACCAAACTTCATGAAAGTGTTTGTTGGTGAAATATCTAGGTCAAGTTCGATAACCAGCCAAATCGCTTTAGGCACTCCAGAGTTATGGCCCCCTGAATTTGTCAAAATTGGCCATTTTAGCTTTGTCCGCTCTCTAACTTGATCATTTCTCATCCAATTTCCACCAAACTTCATGAAAGTGTTTGTTGGTGAAATATCTCGGTCAAGTTCAATAACCAGCCAAATCGCTTGAGGCACTCCAGAGTTATGGTCCCCTGAATTTGTCAAAATTGTCCATTTTAGCTTTGTCCGCTCTCTAACTTGAACATTTTTTATCCAATTTCCACCAAACTTCATGAAAGTGTTTGTTGGTGAAATATCTAGGTCAAGTTCGATAACCAGCCTAATCGCTTTAGGCACTCCAGAGTTATGGCCCCCTGAATTTATCAAAATTGGCCATTTTAGCTTTGTCTACTCTCAAACTTGAACAGTTTTTATCCGAATTTCACCAAACTTGCTACTATAAATGTTTGTTGGTATATATTCTTGGCAAAGTTCTATAACCAGCCAGGCTCTTCAGGATTATGGCTCTTGAATTGGTCAAAATTTGCCATTTTTGCTTTTTCCACTGTCTAATTTGAACAGTTATCATCTGATCTTCACCAAACTTGCTGAAAATATTTGTTGGTAAAATAAATCTTTTGGAATGATATAAAACGATTCTTAGTAAACTCATTAAATTCTTCATTTCAAAATAAAAACCTAACTGAACTCCAAAAACAAAGCGTCATATCTCTTCTACCAAAAAAAGACAAACTATTAACAGACATTAACAACTGGAGGCCAATATCACTTCTCAATATAGATTATAAAATAGCCTCAAAATCCATAGCAAATAGAATCAAAAACATACTAGCCAACCTTATTAATGAAGATCAAACTGGATTTATTAAAGGGGCGATATATAGGTGAAAACGTAAGAATTCTGTATGATATTATTGAACAAATAAATAAAGATAATGAAAAAGGAATTATTTTCTTCTCTGATTTTCATAAAGCCTTCGATAGTGTGAACCATGACTATATGTTTGAATGTTTAAAGTATTTCAACTTTGGAGAAACACTTATAAATTGGGTAAAACTATTTTACAATGATGCCCAAAGTTGCATTAATGTGAATGGACACTTATCAAACTTCTTTAAAATTGACAAAGGTGTAAGACAAGGGTGTCCCCTATCACCTTATCTATTTCTCATATGTATTGAAATTTTATCACTGAATATAAATAACAACAACAACATAAAAGGAATAAATATTTTCAATAATGAAATAAAACAAACATTATTTGCTGACGATGCAAGCTTTTTCCTTGATGGTACAGAAATCTCATTCCAAAACCTTGTAACAACATTTGAAAAATTTAGTCAAATATCTGGACTAAAATTGAACATATCAAAATGTACTGTCTTGAGAATCGGTACACTGCGATATACCAATAAAAATTCTGTAAGTCAAAAAAATTTGTATGGACATCTAATGAAGCCTCAACGTTAGGTATATGTTTCTCAAATGACCATAGAAAGATACATGAACTAAATTTAGAACCTAAAATAAATGCATTTCAACACACTCTCTATAAATGGAAAAGATGGAAACTCTCATTGATAGGAAAAATCACTGTTTTAAAATCATATGCATTCCCGAAACTTGTTTACCCACTAACAGTGCTACCTAATCCAACAGAACCAACAATAAAACGAATTAAAAATATTATGTTTGACTTTCTCTGGGACTCAAAACCAGATAAAATTTCCAGAGACACAATATACCAAACCTATGAAAATGGCGGACTAAAAATGCTAGACATAGAATCCTTTATCAATGCATTAAAAGCTAGTTGGATCAAAAGATTAATAACTAAGAGTAATGCTAAATGGAATAAACTATATAACTCAGAACTCAATAAATTTGGTGGAACAAACATATGGAAATATAACACTAATGTAAACGATGCTAGCAACTTCCAGCTAAATTTTACCTTTCTAAAACAAATCCTTACATCTTGGTGCAAAATCAATTATAACAAGACCGTGAAAAATCTAGCAAAAGAATTTTTATGGAATAACTCTAATCTTAAACAAAGCAATGGCAATACCCTTCTTTATAAAGACTGGCAAAAAAAAAAAAAATTTATGTTGAACAAATTTTCGATTTTGAAATTAAAGATTTTTTTACTTTCGAACAGATGCAAATTAAATATAACATTGTGGATGGTGATTTTCTCAAATATCTTACGTTAATAAAAACTATAAATAAAATATGGGGACAAGAACTAAAAGACTACCATGCCACTTTAAACAAAGAGCCAGAATACCTTATAGACAAGTTAAGAAAAAAGAACAAAGTAAACAAAATCCTTTATAATAAACAAATTGAATTAAAACAAAAAAATAACAAATGTCTTATTAAATGGGACATTGAATTTCCTGAGGAAGAATTAAATTGGAAGCATATACTGACAACACCAATCCACTCTACAATAGACACAAAATTAAGAGAATATCAATATAAGTATATAATGAATTTAGTTCCCAACAATGATTACCTACACAAATGTAAAATCACAAACTCAAGACTATGCGATTTTTGTTCAATGGCACCAGAAACACAAAAACATCTCTTCTGGGAATGTCCAATAACTCAAAACTTTTGGTCAAATTTACAAAATTTTATTAATACAAAACATATTCAAACAAACATAATGCAATACAGAGTAATATCATTAGGAGTTAAAAAGAACAATAATAATACAAACATTAATTTGATAAACTTTCTTCTGATATTAGCAAAGTACTACATAAGTTATTGTAAATATGACAGAAAAATACCAGAAATAGCATCATTTAAAAACTATTTGTTGAGGCGCATCTCAATAGAAAAAATAATCGCAACACAAAAAGACAAACTAGATGTATTTGAAGCAAAATGGAATGAATTTTTGCAACTGTGTTAAAATATATCTGCATGTGATCAAATACCTTACTTATGAAATTACACTTCCAACTAAACAATAGAATTATCTCCCTTAGAGTACCCTTTTAAAAATATATCTGCTTGTGATCTAACAACTCACTTATGAAAGTACACTATCAACTAAATTATAGAATTATCTCCCTTATAGTATTTTTTTCTTTATTATTTATTGGCTCCCCCCATCTCCTCTCTCTTTGTTCTCTACAAAAAACTTAAAAATTCAAGAATAGGAAAAACATACTTTATATTGATGAATAAACTTTGCTCGATATAAACTATATAAATATATATACTTCTTACTTAGTTGTTATAGATTATGTCAACATGTTAATTTATATTGACTGAACTATTTAAATTCTTTATATTGACTGTCTGTGTATGTATATGTATATTTGTATATGTTTATATTGTTCCAAAATCTTGAATAAAAATAATTGAAAAAAAAAAAAATCGGTCAAGTATGATAATCAGCCAAATGCCCCGAAGCACTTCAGGATTACTGCCCTTGCCATTTAAGCTTTGTCTACTCTCTAACTTGAACAATTCTCAACTGACCTTCACCAAACTTGCTGAAAATGTTTGTAGCTATAAAATCTTTTGCTTCTTGAAAAGCTTGCTTCTCAAAGGGCCAATGTAACAGTAAGTTGTCTTAGAATCCAAGAAATTATTGATGGGCGTATTTTGTGAGTGTCACTCTTGTTTATTTATAATAAAGATACATTTATGGGAAAAGCAATTGTAAACAGTGGGTAACACAAAAATAGCTTAAAAGTTGTATCAAAATGCATAGTAATTTTGGGATGGATAACAATTAGAGACAGAACTTAAAGTGATGGCATGTTTATCCAAACTGTTAAACCATTTAAGTTCGATAATAATTATAATATCAGTCAAGCAATTTTAATCGATTAGCGCCTTGTGCTAAATGAAGCCAATCAAACAAATCAAGGTGTGAGATTCTTAACTGAACCCGCGAAAATGACATCGACCCAAGCAAACAAATCAAAGTGTGAAATTCTTGTTTGGGACCGCGAAAACGACTTCGAGCGTGGAGAAATATCGACCCTCAAGATATCGAGCCATCCAATCAAAATTTATATGAACAAAGAGTAAATAAAAATCCGTCCTTTTAATTTGGTTCGAGCCAACGAGGATATCGAGCCATGAGATATCGAGCCAACAAGTTTCAACTGTATCTGACTTTTGTAACGGCATAACCAAAACATCTTTTGTTTACGACTTTTGGATGAACAAGCTTGAATTCTTATAGTAATGCTTGACTTTATTTTTTAACAAGCCGGGCTATATACAATCCTGAACTTGATCAAGTCTGGAAAGCCAGTGCAGGGATTGGAGTTGGTTTGTGCTACATGTTTTACCAGCAAGTCACAAACATGTATTGTTTTAATAGAGCTCTCTGGTTAACATGTACCAAGACTAGATGGTGATGGGTTTACAGCTTTTCCTAAAATTAAAACAAATGCAGATCTGCCAACCCTATTATTTTTGCTGTTGGAAACAAACATTTTCTTTTGGCCTAATAAACTCCAGCTTTTAATACAAACTCAAATGAAATTGTTTTATGCTAATGTTTAGTTTGGACACAGTGTCAAAAAGTTTATACTATTTAACACTACATCAATGGATATGTCTACACTTGCAAATAAAGATTTTATTATACATTAATTTCAGACATGGACGTAATACGCTAGACCTGACCCTGTCAATGCGATATGCAAATCTCTCAAACAATGCGAAACTTGAGCTGGTTAAATGTGAAAAGAGTCGTGCGGAGAGCGCAGTGTTGATCGCCCTTCAGTTAGAGGGTGGGGAACGCCTGCAGGGGGAGTTTGAGCCTGGCACCACACTCTGGGAGCTTTTACAACATTGGGAAGGACAGGAGGAAGGGTATAAGACTTATAACAAACTATAAGTTAAATTTTTATTACTTGTGACATATTGTTCAAATTCAAATTGATAAAAACAACAACAAATTAACCAATTATTTCATGGTGTTAATTATGCTAACTGTCAGTGATATACCGATAAACATATTGAATAATAAGCCTAAAATCTTTCACTACTACTTAGCTAACATTTATCGAGTTCCGGTCTTGTGGGCGTACATCAAGTCTGTGTCTAAAGTAATTAATGTTTGCTATTTTTCAGCAAGTATTCAAGATTAATAGTAATAGATGTAACAATTAAGGTGTCAGATTTTTTTTCTGTCTTATACTTGATGTATATCTTGCTTTGCTTTCCATGCTTTGTATATCATTATGATGTACCTGTGTCTGCTTGAATTAACAAAGTAAACAGTTTCTTTTTTAGATTTACAGCAAATTTCAATTTTAGCCTTTTTTCACAAAGGAGACCGGGGACCAATAAAAATTAAAGGTGTATAAAAAAAAAGAGGCTTTGCCAAAACTATGTATTCTCTGTTTTGGCTTATTTACTATAAACCCAAGTGATACTGTTTTCTAGGAAGTATGCAGGCAAACTAGCCTATGTTGACAGTAGCACAACGCCACCTCTACAGCCGGTGTGTATCTATATGAGAGAGGAAGTGACAGGAGAATTTGCCCTGCAAGAAACTTTACTGCGTACTCTGGGTCTCACTGGAGGTAGAGCTGTTATCAGGTACGGGGAAGGTGACAAATGCTATTAAACATTTGTGTTTATGAAAATGAACTTCAAATTTCCCATGGTGGCAAATGCTTTCTGCATACTGAGACAAAGGGCCTGTGGAACTGAACTATGAACATGATAATGTGTGTGTTGTTTGAATGAATGCTGTGTGACATTTTAACTACTATTTTTTGGTCAGTACATAACTGGCATAATGAAGAAAGCTAATTCTTTGTTGGGTAGTTTAGTTCAAAACGGAATTGTTCAGAGGAAGTATCTAGAAAGTATCGAAGATTGCTCCTGATTTTGGTCCTTGATGCCAATGATATGTTACAAAACAAATGTCTAACGCAGATGAATACAATTCATGATCGAGTAAATTTTCTTTTTCTGATTTGAGTATTGTTCTTTTGTGAGATTACCGTTACATGTATCTAACCATTCATATATTCCAGACTCCTTCATAGGTCTGTAGAAGATTCTGTTCTCACAGAAATTAAGACAAAAATTGAAAAAGAGAAACAAAGGAAGGCCAGACTAGCAGGTGGTCCATCTCAACAAACTCAGCCAAAACAATCTCAAAATGAACAAAAGACTGACCCCTCTTCTCCGTCAGGCAAAGCTGTTAAGCAATCAATTTCAGTAGAAACTCAAGTTCAAACTGGAGAAAGCAGTGTAGCTGAAGTAAAAGCAGAAAGCACAAATATATCCTTGAATATAAATTTGAATATTCAAAATGATGGGCAGCCAATTAGAATGTCTCAGCCTCCATCTGAAGAAGGGAGTCCCCAGACAAGAAGAGAGGAACCAGCCAATAAGATGGTCCGGCTTGAAGAGTCACATGATGTTGGGGAGCCAATGGAAGTAGAGCAAGTTCAGATTGGGGAAAACCCCATGGAAACTGAGGATGTGGTCTCATCCAGCACAGAAACAAGGCAGCAACCAACTGGTCAGTAGTCAGAGAAATCAAGCATTCATTTATTAACTAAGCTCATCTGCTTTTGAAAGAAAAAATGTTGAGGTATTGTCATAGCTTTGGGGTCGGCGTCCTCGTTGGCAATAAGTCAAAAACATTTCAAGATACTCAAATGAATCCTTGTGCATGTGTTGCCACAGACAACCGGATAATAAACATGTACAACAAGGCCATGCCTCTGACTGAGTCCAACTAAGTCCCCTTTTTCAACTGAAATACAAGTGTTGGACTTCGGGTCCCTCTCATCATTTCGTACTCTTATGGGTGTATGGCTTGATTGGCAAACCATATACCAAATTTTGTTACAAACAAAATGGCTATGTTTAAAAATAATTACTCTATACATTTAAATGAAAAATAAAATGCAAGGTCACACTGATATATGATTGTAAATTGTTGGGACAATTCGACTTGATTTGAATGGAGTGTTTATTTAATAAGAGTCATCGACATGGGTCTTGTAAGTCAATTTTATCCTCAGTGTTACATAAGAATGTTTTAACACTTTTGATACAATAATAGCATCATTTCTTTCAGCATCCACAGATTCAAGAGAGAGCGCACGCCAGAACGCCGTTAATGAACTGAGAGACATCCCAGGAATTGAGGTGTTTTCTCCTAATGACTTCAATGACCTTCCACCGGATCAGCAAAGGGTACTCTTTATTTTTGATATGGTTTTATTTTAATGTGAATATGTCGATTGCCTGGCGATTGCCAATATACTCTGAAACTTTTGTTTACAAATAAGATCATCGCTGATGACCTTATTTGTTAACAAAAGTTTCAGAATATATCGGCAAT